>NW_025746106.1:0-135000 GCF_021184085.1 Oncorhynchus gorbuscha
ATCCATCTCTTTTATCGCTCCTTCCCCATGTCCTGTAGCCCTCATCCATCTCTTTTATCGCTCCTTCGCCATGTCCTGTAGCCCTCATCCATCTCTTTTATCGCTCCTTCCCCATATCCTGTAGCCCTCATCCATCTCTTTTATCACTCCTTCGCCATGTCCTGTAGCCCTCATCCCTGTTTTATCACTCCTTCCCCATGTCCCGTAGCCCTCATCCCTCTTTATCGCTCCTTCCCCATGTCCTGTAGCCCTCATCCCTCTTATCGCTCCTTCCATGTCCTGTAGCTCTCATCCCTCTCTTTTATCGCTCCTTCCCCATGTCCTGTAGCCCTCATCCATCTTTTATCACTCCTTCCCCATGTCCTGTAGCCCTCATCCCTCTTTTATCGCTCCTTCCCCATGTCCTGTAGCCCTCATCCCTCTCTTTGTCGCTCCTTCTCCATGTCCTGTAGCCCTCATCCCTCTCTTGTATCGCTCCTTCCCCATTTCCTGTAGCCCTCATCCCTCTTTTATTTATATATTTTTTCATTTTCCAAATGACTACAACTTCCTGTGCACTGACCCTTGTGTTTTTAGCACTTCCTGGACGGAGGCCAGACCAAGTCATCTGACCTCGTCCTCGCTCTATTGCCGTTGAGCGCATTAGGAAACTTTTTCCAAAACACGGTAACTGTTGGTTCCAGCTGCAGCTGTCAAGAAGGGCTAGCACAGGATGGTGAATCAGGAAAGGGGATTTCAATAACAGAGAGCTGCCTTGGCTTCACCGGAGCCAGTGGACAATAAGAAGAAGAGGAAACACACATTATCCTCCACATCCTCTCAGGTGTCTTGTTTTCAGCCCTGCAAACCTCTGCTTTGAACTCCACAGCCTCCTGTTATTGTGTCAAGGGAGACTGTAGTGATCATACAGTGAGTGAAGCGCACCTCCACGGTAACGGAATTACACTGAGACTCCGAATTTTCACTTTTTAACTTTTGTATACCAAACAAAAACCATTTGATTTTCAAAGTAAACAAACTACTCTTATGCTGCACAACTACTTTTAACAATTTTCACTGAACATTTTACAAAAACACATTGCCAGTCTTTGTGCTTAGAGTTCTATGGTTTGTTAAACTTTGAAATCAATCGTTTTTGTTTAGTATACAGTCGTGGCCAAAACATTTGATAATGGCACAAATATTAATTTTCAACAAAGTCTGCTGCCTCAGTTTGTATGATGGCAATTTGCATATACTCCAGAATGTTATGAAAAGTGATCAGATAAATTGCATTAATTGCAAAGTCGCTCTTTGCCATGCAAATTAACTGAATTCCCAAAAACATTTCCACTGCATTTCAGCCCTGCCACAAAAAGACCAGCTGACATCATGTCAGTGATTCTCTCGTTAACACAGGTGTGAGTGTTGACGAGGACATGGCTGGAGATCACTCTGTCATGCTGATTGAGTTCAAATAACAGACTGAAAGCTTCAAAAGGAGGGTGGTGCTTGGAATCATTGTTCTTCCTCTGTCAGCCAATGGTTGCCTGCAAGGAAACACGTGCCGTCATCATTGCTTTACACAAAAAGGGCTTTACAGGCAAAGATATTGCTGCCAGTAAGATTGCAATCAACCATTTATCGGATCATCAAGAACTTCAATTAGAGCGGTTCAAATGTTGTGAAGAAGGCTTCAGTGCACCCAAGAAAATCCAACAAGCACAAGGACCGTCTCCTAAAGTTGATTCAGCTGTGGGATCGGGCACCACCAGTACAGAGCTTGCTCAGGAATGGCAGCAGGCAGGTGTGAGTGCATCTGCACCCACAGTGAGGCAAATACTTTTGGAGGATGGCCTGGTGTCAAGAAGGGCAGCAAAGAAGCCACTTCTCCAGGAAAAACATCAGGGACATACTGATATTCTGCAAAGGGAACAGGAATTGGACTTCTGAGGACTGGGGTAAAGTCATCTTCTCTGATGAATCCCCTTTCCGATTGTTTGGGGCATCTGAAAAAAAGCTTGTCCGGAGAAGACAAGGTGAGCGCTACCATCAGTCCTGTGTCATGCCAACAGTAAAGCATCCTGAGATTATTCATGTGTGGGGTTGCTTCTCAGCCAAGGGAGTGGGCTCACTCACAATTTTGCCTAAGAACACACCCATGAATAAAGAATGGTACTGACACATCCTCCGAGAGCAACTTCTTCCAACCATCCAGGAACAGTTTGGTGATGAACAATGCCTTTTCCAGCATGATGGAGCACCTTTCCATAAGGCAAAAGTGATAACTAAGTGGCTCGGGGAGCAAAACCGATATTTTGGGTCCATAGCCAGGAAACTCCCCAGACCTTAATCCCATTGAGAACTTGTGGTCAATCCTCAAGAGGCGGGTGGACAAACAAAAACCCACAAATTCTGACAAACTCCAAGCATTGATTCTGTAAGAATGGGCTGCCATCAGTCAGGATGTGGCCCAGAAGTTAATTGACAGCATGCCAGGGCGGATTGCAGAGGTCTTGAAAAAGAAGGGTCAACACTGCAAATATTGACTCATGTAATTGTCAATGAAAGCCTTTGACACTTATGAAATGCTTGTAATTATACTTCAGTATTCCATAGTAACATCTGACAAAAATATCTAAAGACACTGAAGCAACAAACATTGTGGAAATTAATATTTGTCATTCTCAAAACTTTTGTCCACAACTGTACATTTTAAAGTGAAAAATCAGAGTTTCCTAATTCTGTTACCATGGAATTGCCCTGAAGCAAAACAAACAGAGATGTCATCATCTTCCTCGGAAGATGCAGGAGCTTTCCATTGTCTAAGTGTGTTGACTAGACTAGTGTGAGGACGGCCATGTTGAAACTCATTAAAAGGATGAAGAAAGATGGTATTTCGACAGTTCTCACGTGATACTGTCCGTCTGTCTTCTGTGGGATGCTGTCCTCAAACTACATTGACATGCAGGATGACAGAATATTTAAATATTCCCAAAAATGATAATAGTGTTTTGGGTGAAATGAAATGCAATTAGTGAGAGAGCAATGTGTCTCAATGATGATCTAAACTACGGGTCTTTTTATTCTCGGCATTACAACGACTGACACATTGGCAGTGTGCAGTTTCACTTCAAAACGCCTTTCATGTTTGGAACAGTCTGGACCATACCTAGTATGATGGACCGTACCTAGTATGATAGACCAGTTGTTTCAGTCGGGTACATGGCAGCAGGCACAATGCCTATTTGAGTTCCAGTGCAGTGCTATTTGTTCAGCTATGCGTTTCATCTCTTTTATACTGAAGGCTTTCCCTGCCTTTGGCAGTGGAGCAAGTACTGGGACTCGGGGACAAATAGCATTTATGATGAAAGAGTCCCTTCATACATTGTGCTGGTGATATGCTGTCTGCAATGTCACTATGACGAAGCCCTGCCTGCAGAGTTAGAGGTTGGTTTGCACGCCAACAAGGGACGGTCATGGATTCCAATGTGACCAATATCAGGATCATTTTTGAAAAACATTCACACAAAGTCAAAGTAAAAAATTTTTTTAAATGTACGTTCATAATGTTTCCACGGAGGGGATCCCGATTTGACCAATGTCAGGGGAATTTTTTCAAATCACTGAAACTCAGTTCATAATATCAGCTCAGCTCAAAAGTCCCAATATTATTCAATACCCACATATGGTTGCGGTTTGGTGTGGCTTTGTAAAGTTCACTGGACCAACTTTTGGTCCTAAATCAGACGATGTAGGCCTATAATTTGATACGTTTGACCACCACTGTAAGTATTGGTAATAACTCATTTTCTCAAGCGTAAAATCCAAAAGCTTTGGTCCAGGACCACAATGCATCACTTCGACCAATGATGACTCAATGGAGAAGGTAAATATTACTCAGTGTTGTTGTGAACAGATCAGAACACATTAAAAACCTTTATATAGAGCACACATCTATGTTGTAAAGGTCATACTAAGGCGTTATACACTGCTTTATTTTAGGGCTGTTCCCGGAGAGCTACTGTCCTGTAGGTTTTCACTCCAACCCTGTTCCCGGAGAGCTACTGTCCTGTAGGTTTTCACTCCAACCCTGTTCCCGGAGAGCTACTGTCCTGTAGGTTTTCACTCCAACCCTGTTCCCGGAGAGCTACTGTCCTGTAGGTTTTCACTCCAACCCTGTTCCCGGAGAGCTACTGTCCTGTAGGTTTTCACTCCAACTCTGTTCCCGGAGAGCTACTGTCCTGTAGGTTTTCACTCCAACCCTGTTCCCGAGAGCTACTGTCCTGTAGGTTTTCACTCCAACCCTGTTCCTGGAGAGCTACTGTCCTGTAGGTTTTTCACTCCAACCCTGTTCCTGGAGAGCTACTGTCCTGTAGGTTTTCACTCCAACCCTAATCTACTGCACCTGATTCTAATAATTACCTGGTTGATTAGCTGAATCTGGTTAGTTACAGCTGCGGTTGGAGTGAAAACCTATAGGAGGGTGGCTCTCCAGGAACAGGGTTGGAGTGAAAACCTATAGGAGGGTGGCTCTCCAGGAACAGGGTTGGAGTGAAAACCTACAGGAGGGTGGCTCTCCAGGAACAGGGTTGGAGTGGAAACCTACAGGAGGGTGGCTCTCCAGGAACAGGGTTGGAGTGGAAACCTACAGGAGGGTGGCTCTCCAGGAACAGGGTTGGAGTGAAAACCTATAGGAGGGTGGCTCTCCAGGAACAGGGTTGGAGTGAAAACCTACAGGAGGGTGGCTCTCCAAGAACAGGGTTGGAGTGGAAACCTACAGGAGGGTAGCTCTCCAGGAACAGCCCTACTTTATGTCTATGTCATTACAATGTGTGGTGCTTGTTCAAGGTTCATCAGTTCCTATGCTGCAGTGTGAGACACCACCTTACTGGATAGGTCTAGCTTTGACAGCTACAAGTGGTTGTCTACCAACAGCTTCAAAATGATCCACACAATTCATTAGATAGATTACTTCAAGACAAGCCGTCCTTAACGCGTCTATTTTGAACGTCTGCTTCTTTCCGTCAGATGGGTCCGCTATTTTATCACACAGTCAGAACAGGAAAGGTGTCAGCATTGGGTCCTTGACTTCTAAACATAACGAGGACTAAGTAACCCTGAAAGAGTTGGGGCTGATTTAAACCAGTCTTTATGTATAAGTAACCCTGAAAGAGTTGGGGCTGATTTAAACCAGTCTTTATGTATAAGTAACCCTGAAAGAGTTGGGGCTGATTTAAACCAGTCTTTATGTATAAGTAACCCTGAAAGAGTTGGGGCTGATTTAAACCAGTCTTAAAGTATAAGTAACCCTGAAAGAGTTGGGGCTGATTTAAACCAGTCTTTATGTATAAGTAACCCTGAAAGAGTTGGGGCTGATTTAAACCAGTCTTTATGTATAAGTAACCCTGAAAGAGTTGGGGCTGATTTAAACCAGTCTTTAAGTATAAGTAACCCTGAAAGAGTTGGGGCTGATTTAAACCAGTCTTTATGTATAAGTAACCCTGAAAGAGTTGGGGCTGATTTAAACCAGTCTTTATGTATAAGTAACCCTGAAAGAGTTGGGGCTGATTTAAACCAGTCTTTATGTATAAGTAACCCTGAAAGAGTTGGGGCTGATTTAAACCAGTCTTAAGGTATAAGTAACCCTGAAAGAGTTGGGGCTTTTAAACCAGTATAAGTAACCCTGAAAGAGTTGGGGCTGATTTAAACCAGTCTTTATGTATAAGTAACCCTGAAAGAGTTGGGGCTGATTTAAACCAGTCTTTATGTATAAGTAACCCTGAAAGAGTTGGGGCTGATTTAAACCAGTCTTTATGTATAAGTAACCCTGAAAGAGTTGGGGCTGATTTAAACCAGTCTTTATGTATAAGTAACCCTGAAAGAGTTGGGGCTGATTTAAACCAGTCTTTATGTATAAGTAACCCTGAAAGAGTTGGGGCTGATTTAAACCAGTCTTTATGTATAAGTAACCCTGAAAGAGTTGGGGCTGATTTAAACCAGTCTTTATGTATAAGTAACCCTGAAAGAGTTGGGGCTGATTTAAACCAGTCTTTATGTATAAGTAACCCTGAAAGAGTTGGGGCTGATTTAAACCAGTCTTTATGTATAAGTAACCCTGAAAGAGTTGGGGCTGATTTAAACCAGTCTTTATGTATAAGTAACCCTGAAAGAGTTGGGGCTGATTTAAACCAGTCTTTATGTATAAGTAACCCTGAAAGAGTTGGGGCTGATTTAAACCAGTCTTTATGTATAAGTAACCCTGAAAGAGTTGGGGCTGATTTAAACCAGTCTTTATGTATAAGTAACCCTGAAAGAGTTGGGGCTGATTTAAACCAGTCTTTATGTATAAGTAACCCTGAAAGAGTTGGGGCTGATTTAAACCAGTCTTTATGTATAAGTAACCCTGAAAGAGTTGGGGCTGATTTAAACCAGTCTTTATGTATAAGTAACCCTGAAAGAGTTGGGGCTGATTTAAACCAGTCTTTATGTATAAGTAACCCTGAAAGAGTTGGGGAATTTAAACCAGTCTTTATGTATAAGTAACCCTGAAAGAGTTGGGGATGATTTAAACCAGTCTTTATGTATAAGTAACCCTGAAAGAGTTGGGGCTGATTTAAACCAGTCTTTATGTATAAGTAACCCTGAAAGAGTTGGGGCTGATTTAAACCAGTCTTTATGTATAAGTAACCCTGAAAGAGTTGGGGCTGATTTAAACCAGTCTTTATGTATAAGTAACCCTGAAAGAGTTGGGGCTGATTTAAACCAGTCTTTATGTATAAGTAACCCTGAAAGAGTTGGGGATGATTTAAACCAGTCTTTATGTATAAGTAACCCTGAAAGAGTTGGGGCTGATTTAAACCAGTCTTTATGTATAAGTAACCCTGAAAGAGTTGGGGCTGATTTAAACCAGTCTTTATGTATAAGTAACCCTGAAAGAGTTGGGGCTGATTTAAACCAGTCTTTATGTATAAGTAACCCTGAAAGAGTTGGGGCTGATTTAAACCAGTCTTTATGTATAAGTAACCCTGAAAGAGTTGGGGATGATTTAAACCAGTCTTTATGTATAAGTAACCCTGAAAGAGTTGGGGCTGATTTAAACCAGTCTTTATGTATAAGTAACCAGTCTGAAAGAAAGTTGGGGCTGATTTAAACCAGTCTTTATGTATAAGTAACCCTGAAAGAGTTGGGGCTGATTTAAACCAGTCTTTATGTATAAGTAACCCTGAAAGAGTTGGGGCTGATTTAAACCAGTCTTTATGTATAAGTAACCCTGAAAGAGTTGGGGCTGATTTAAACCAGTCTTTATGTATAAGTAACCCTGAAAGAGTTGGGGCTGATTAAACCAGTCTAAATGCATTAACCAGCACTTGGCTCAAACACATTATTAGTCTGATGGCGTCTGCCTCCCTCCTCCTGGAGAAGGGAAACAGTTCTTAGTGAAAATGAGCTCTCACTTTCTATTTAACCAGGCACCCTAGCACCCATTCAGTGAGCCTCCTGACCCCCTACTTAATGTAGGACTGGAAACATAAAGCCAGCGTGTGTGTGTGTATTACAATGTGACCTGAAAACTGAGGTGTGTGTGTGGGCGGCTGCCTCCAAGATGTTGCTAATCAGCCCGGGAGAAAGCTGCTGCTGCTACTGCAATGGTTGTTTGTTGTTACCAGAGAATCAAAGGAACCCTTAATTCACTACAGCAGCTTGAGAGATAAGAGGGAGCAAGGGATGGATGAAAGGAATGAGGAGAGGGAGGGAAGGAGTGTGTGTGTAGAGCTTTAACAAATACCTAAAGGAAAAGAAGTATTATACCCTCCTGAACGAGGTAATTGTGTAGTTCAGATAACCTGGCCATCTGTCTCCTAAACCTCAACTGGAAAGATGGAACATGTTAATGCTGTAATCTGCAGAAGTGAGACCCGCGGATGTTGTTTTCTGCATCACATTGTTGCTTTGGAGAAATGTGAGCAGGGAACAGAAAGTTAATTTTTATTTTTAAATCTTAAAAAAAAAAAAGTACCCCCTTTTTTCTCCCCTGTTTCGTGGTATCCAATTATTTTAGTAGCTACTATCTTGTCTCATCGCTACAACTCCCATACGGGCTCGGGAGAGACGAAGGTTGAAAGTCATGCGTCCACAGCAGTTGCTGGTGCTCGATGAGCCAAGGATATCCCTACCGGCCAAGCCCTCCCTAACCCGGACGACGCTATGGGGGATTGTGCATCGCCCCACAGACCTCCTGGTCGCAGCTGGTTACGACAGAGCCTGGGCATGAACCCAGAGTCTCTGGTGGCACAGCTGGCACTGCAGCACCCTTAACCACTGCGCCACCCGGGAGGCAGGGAACAGAAAGTTGACCAAAGTTATCAATCATTGTTTTGTGTTTCTGAAGGGATTTTCCAGACAGACTCATGTAACACTAATCATCACTGTCTGCCTAATCATCACTGTCTGCCTTGCCTTTCCAGTGTCGTAGGAAACATTCCTCAGTAGACAAGACAGTCCTTTATTTATAATTATTGTGATATACCTCATATGAACTGTATACCACACGTGGAAAGACAATACAACATAATGGTACTGGATTGCCTATTTGTTGAGAAGGACAGGTTTTTGGCCCAACCCACTGAGTCTAAATCATGTCCATTCTGTTTCAGGTGTCGGGGTTGTTTCATGATGCCAGCATTGGAAACCCTATCAACATCGTAGTGGTTCGTCTGATCCTGCTGGAGAAGGAAGAGGTAAGAGAACCACAGCTCCGGCCTGCACGTTACAAAACACCATTAGTAAACCACTGTCATTGGAGCTCCGTTTTAAAGACAGATTTACTGAATCAGTGTTGAAAGACTTACAAAGGGTTCATTTGTGGCATAAAATGACTGCCAGATCTCAATGACAATGACCATTAATCTTATCCTAAAACAAAACTGTCAGACTGACCACAGCCAGATATTTTAATTCGATTTTAGCCATATAAAACACAACAACAAAAAAGGTAACACAAAAATAGCTAATTATGAATTGATCACAAATCCTAACACCAGTCAATAACAGATTCAAGTGGCTTGAGTCCCAGTGTCATACGAGGAAATGGAATATGTGACGCACATTGTAAAGATGTCGCAAAGTTACGTTTCTTTTCGTGGCGTCGAGATTCCACTCTTGTTAAAACTAGTGTATGATCATGCATTGTCGCTTGAAACTAAGCAGTTATGCTCTTGGTAATTGGTCTAAACTAGTTCCAATGTCATTTTCCGTAAACGATAAAATAATATCATTAGTTTGTGTAATGATCTGAGGAAGTTCTGACTGCAGGCGATGACCGACTCCGTATGAGAGAGATTGAGATGGGGGAGAGAGAAATGGAGAAATAGAGAACAAGAGAGAGCGAGAGCCAGTACATAGCTACCTGCCTTTCTGTTTATTCAACTGTGAAGCAGTGTCTATTTCACTGTCCATCTTTGTAATGTGGTGCCATAATATCCTAGTCTTGGGGGAAAGGATTGTCTATTGCACTGCAACATTCTAGAGATTTACTTTGTTGGTGGAGGGGTGAGAACAGAGAAGCTCATTAGCGAGAGAAGGAAAGCGAGAGAGTGAGAGATGGATAGCGCTAGCCCCATCTGACTACTGTCTCTATCCTCTTCCCCCTCCAGCCTTGTCGTCATCATCATAGCCAAGGCCTCAGTTACATCCTTCAGCCTTGTCATCATCACAGCCAGTTCTTCAGATACATCCTTCAAACAGCATTTTACATCAGAACACCACTGGCTCCCAGTGTAGGAAGTATAGGCCCCTACACCCTTCCCACAATGTGTTAGGAAGTGTAATGTGCTGAAACAAATCTCTCTGAAGTCGTGGTTACTGGCTAATGGGAATGATGTAGTCTGAGAAAGGGCATGTAGGGTAAGTTTCCTAACCATTCCCTATTCAAATCGTCTGGAACTGCTCTATAGGTCTCTGTTTCATGTCTATATTTTGAAAAGGGAATTGGCCTGATCAACTCAAAAGTTTGTAGTAGAAAAAAGTATTTGGGTGCCGATTTCAAAAGGCATACATTTGAAAAAAGGAAGAACCTGTTTTCTTTTAATTTTTATGTATTTATTTAGCAGGTCAGAGGTCAGAGCAAACGGAGGCATTTAGGCAAAGCATTTGTCTAAACCTGACTAAGCCTGTCACCGAAACACATTCGTTTGCACTGACTTAAAAGAAAACAGGTTTTTCCTTTTTTCAAATATTCCACTGACACTGTAGTGTCTATACGTTGACACACAAACATATAGTTTAGGCTCATTTCTCCTATGGGTCAACTACTAGACTGTCGATGTTTATATCCCTGCAGAGTAAAGTCTGTGGTTGGCCATAATATGGTTCTTAATGGGTTGTCATAATCATGCTTGAAAGTGCACATTTGAACCTTGAATGCAGTTTTGACTCCTGAAGGTGAATCTAACTCTTCATCAAGAGCTAATAGCTCAAAGCTATGATAATATGGACAATTGTATTTCTTTCTAGAATGGCTGTCTAGTAGAAACAGCAACATCTTTTAAATAGCTCTAAAGCAGTGATGTAGGGGAAAAACAAAATTGGTGGAAAAACTCTCTGGTTGTAATGCTTCCTATTCTTTCAATGCTTTTTCCCACAAAAGGTGTGTAACCTGTGTTTACTTGACTACTGCTCTACAGGGACCAGATAAAGGTCTCACAACCAGAGAAGCAGTTTACAACCAGGAAATGATGTCATTATGACATCAGATGCCATCAGCAACACAGCTTTGGAAAACCTCCCCCCTGTTCATGAAGGTATCTGATGTTTCCTTGTCTAACGTAACGATGACATCCCTGTGGTTGGCAGGAAGACCTGAAGATCACCCACCACGCTGACAACAGCCTGAGCAGCTTCTGTAAGTGGCAGAAACGGCTTAACGTGAAGGGAGAAGAACACGCGGTCCATCACGACGTGGCCGTCCTTCTCACCAGGTAATCCACTCCCACCGAGGCTGAATTCCATTTGCGGTCTATTGGGGAGAGGATGTATACTGAGCAAAAATATAAAGGTAATTTGCAATATGAAAATCAGTCAATTGACATCTGTGGCATTTTGTTGTGTGACAAAACTGCATATTTTAGTGGCTTTTTATTGTCCCCAGCACAAGGTGCACCTGTGTAATGGTCATGCTGTTTAACCATCTTCTTGATACGCCACACCTGTCAGGTGGATAGATTATCTTGGCAAAGGAGAAATTCTCATTGACAAGGATGTTAAAAAAATTGTGCCCAATCATTTTAGATAAATAAGCTTTTTGTGTGCATGGAACATTTCTGAGATATTTTATTTCAGCTCATGAGACACGGGGCCAACACTTTACATGTTGCGTTTATATTTTTTGTTCAGTATACTTTCCTCTCCTTACTTGTGCTTTCTGAATAGTAATACCTTTTGGTGCCGTCCTCGAAGCTGAAGGAAGTGGTCCTCCTCGTAAGCATTTGTCCTATTTTATTTATCTCGAAAGGCCCAAAATGTATTTCTCCTCACCATTCAGTCATGGAGGACAGTCCTTTTAACACGATGAATGGAATGAATGTGAGACATTACATGTAGAACACCATACTGGGACAAAACAGCCTTTGCCTACCTTCCCCTCCCATTGATGGCCTGACTGTTATTCTCTGTAGTTTACCACCAGAAACTAATTCTATTTTCCCTTCTTAATTGAAAAGACCTTTTTTTCCTCCCTCGCGCCATCTCTTTGATGAGACCGCTTTCCACTCAAAGCCACTCATTAAACTATGATTCTTTTGTTTGACAAACGAGTGCAATTAGAGGCTCCACCAGAACTTTAATTTGAGCAGCGCCACAACAACAAGGATATTTGCAGAGATTTGGTGACATTCCCTGGACCTTTTTCAGAAGGTAGTTGGAGCTCCCGAGTTGTACTTTTCTCCAATTGTTTTAATTTAAGTAGCTTTTCCACAGAGACTCATCCCACCGATCATGGTCTTAATAGATTCAGAACATTAAACATGTCAAGAATAGGAAGTGATGATGTTAAAGGTCATTGTTGTGCTCCTTATTACAATGTTTCAGTCCTTCTCTCCCTCTGTCCTTTCCTTCTCTCCCTCTTTCCTCCTTTTCCCTCTCCTTCCCTCATCCTCTTGCCTTCTCTCCCTCCTTCCTCCCTTTTCCTCTCCCTCCTCTCCTCAGAAAGGACATCTGTACGGCCATCAATAAGCCCTGTGAGACCCTGGGCCTGTCTCATGTGGCAGGAATGTGTCAGCCCCACCGCAGCTGCAGCATCAGTGAGGACACGGGCCTGCCGCTGGCCTTCACCGTCACCCACGAGCTCGGGCACAAGTAAGTGCATCGCATGTGCACATGGACACACACACATACACGCACACACTCACACTGACACCACACCTCATACATTTCTGTCACATGGTTGGATATTTTTTTAGTTTCTTTATTTCACCTTTATTTAAGCAGGTAGGCGAGTTGAGAACAAGTTCTCATTTACAACTGTGACCTGGCCAAGATAAAGCAAAGCAGTGCGACGCAAACACCAACACAGAGTTACACATGGAGTAAAACAAACACAGTCAATAATACAATAGAAAAATAAGTCTATATACAGCATGTGCAAATGAGGTAGGAGAAGGGAGGTAAGGAAATAAATAGACCATCGTGGCGAAATTATTACAGTATGGCAAATTAAACATTGGGGTGATAGATGTGCAGAAGATGAGTGTGCAAGTAGCTGTACTGTGGTGCAAAGGAAAAATAAATAAAAATATGGTGATAAGGTAGTTGGATGGGCTATTTACAGATGGGCTATGTACAGGTACAGTGATCTGTGAGCTGCTCTGACAGCTGGTGCTTAAAGCTAGTGATGGAGATATGAGTCTCCAGCTTCAGTGATTTTTGCAGTTCGTTCCAGTCATTGGCAGCAGAGAACTGTAAGGAAAGGTGGCCGAAGGAGGAATTGGATTTGGCGATGACCAGTGAAATATACCTGTTGGAGTGTGTGCTGCAGGTGGGTGCTGCTATGGTGACCAGTGAGCTGAGATAAGGCGGGGCTTTACCTAGCAATGACTTATAGATGACCTGGAGCCAGTGGGTTTGGCGACTGATATAAAGTGAGGGCCAGCCAATGAGAGCATACAGGTCGCAGTGGTGGGTAGTATATAGGGCTTTGGTGACAAAACGGATGGCACTGTGATAGACTGCATCCAATTTGCTGAGTTGAGTGTTGGAGGCTATTTTGTAAATGACATCGCCGAAGTCAAGGATCAGTAGGATAGTCAGTTTTACTAAGGTATGTTTGTTAGCATGAGTGAAATAGGAAGCTGATTCTAGATTTAATTTTGAATTGGAGATGTTTATTGTGAGCCTGGAAGGAGAGTTTACAGTCTAACTAAACACCTAGGTATTTGTAGTTGTCAACAGAACTGTCCAGAATAGTGATGCTGGACGGGTGGGTAGGTGTGGGCAGCGATCGGTTGAAGAAGTGCATGCATTTAGTTTTGCTTGCATTTAAGAGTAGTTGGAGGCCACGGAAGGAGAGTTGTATGGCATTGATTCTCGTCTGGAGGGTAGTTAACACAGTGTCCAAAGAAGGGCCAGAAGTATGCAGAATGGTGTCGTCTGCGTGGAGGTGGATCAGAGAATCACCAGCAGCAAGAGTGACATCATTGATGTATACAGAGAAAATAGTTGGCCCAAGGTTTGAACCCTGTGGCACCCTCATAGAGACTGCCAGAGGTCCGGACAACAGACCCTCCGATTTGACACACTGAACTGTCTGAGAAATAGTTGGTGAACCAGGCGAGGCAGTCATTTGAGAAACAAAGAGTCTGCCAATAAGAATGTGGTGATTGACAAGAGTCGAAATTCTTGGCCAGGTCAATGAATACAGCTGTACAGTATTGTCGTCTCTTATCGATGGTGGTTATGATATCGTTTCAAACCTTGAACGTGGCTGAGGTGCACCCATGACCAGCTTGGAAACCAGATTGCATAGCGGAGAAGGTACGGTGGTATTCGAAATGGTCGGTGATCTGTTTGTTGACTTGGCTTTCGAAGACCTTAGAAAGGCAGAGTAGGATAGATATAGGTCTGTAACAGTTTGGGTCTAGAGTGTCTCCCCCTTTAAAGAGGGGGATGACCGTGGGAGCTTTCCAGTCTTTGGGGATCTCAGACAATACAAAAGAGAGGTTGAACAGGCTAGTAAAAGGGGTTGCAACAATTTCGGAGGATAATTTTAGGAAGAGAGGGTCCAGATTGTCTAGCCTTGCTGATTTGTAGGGGTCCAGATTTTTCAGCTCTTTCAGAACATCAGCTATCTGGATTTGGGTGAAGGAGAAATGGGGGAGGCTTGGGCAAGTTGCAGTGAGGGGTGCAGGGCTGTTGGCCGGGGTTAGGGGTAGCCAGGTGGAAAGCATGGCCAGCCGTAGAAAAATGCTTGTTGAATTTCTCAATTATTGCGGATTTATCGGTGGTGACAGTGTTTCCTAGCTTCAGTGCAGTGGGCAGCTGGGAGGAGGTACTCTTATTCTCCATGGTCTTGTCACATGGTCTTGTCACATGGTATGTCACATGGTTTAATGTGTCACATGGTTGGTGGTTGGATGTGTCACTTGGTTGGATGGATGTGTCACTTGGTTGGATGTGTCACTTGGTTTGATGTGTCACTTGGTTGGATGTGTCACTTGATTTAATGTGTCACTTGGTTGGATGTGTCACTTGTTTGGATGTGTCACATGGTTTAATGTGTCACATGGTTGGTGGTTGGATGTGTCACTTGTTTGGATGTGTCACATGGTTTAATGTGTCACTTGGTTGGATGTGTCACTTGGTTGGATGTGTCACTTGGCTGGATGTGTCACATGGTTAGTGGTTGGATGTGTCACTTGGTTGGATGTGTCACTTGGTTGTATGTGTCACTTGGTTGTATGTGTCACTTGGTTGTATGTGTCACTTGGTTGGATGTGTCACTTGGTTGGATGTATCACTTGGTTGGATGTGTCACTTGGTTGGATGTGTCACTTGTTTGGATGTGTTTGATTTGCCATCTTCTCTGCGATACAGTGCCTTCACAAAGTATTCCACATATGTAAATCCTCACCCATCTACACACAATGTCCCATATTGACAATGCGAAAACATGTTTTTATAAATTTTTGTTATTAAATAAATATCTAGTTTGCTTAAGTATTCACATCCCTTAGTCAATACTTTGTAGAAGCACTTTTGGCAGCGATTACAGCTTTGAGTCATCTTGGGTATGTGTCTGGATCAGCTTTGAGTCGTCTTGGGTATGTCTGGATCAGCTTTGAGTCATCTTGGGTGTGTCTGGTTCAGCTTTGAGTCATCTTGGGTGTGTCTGGATCAGCTTTGAGTCGTCTTGGGTGTGTCTGGTTCAGCTTTGAGTCATCTTGGGTATGTGTCTGGTTCAGCTTTGAGTCATCTTGGGTATGTCTGGATCAGCTTTGAGTCGTCTTGGGTATGTCTGGATCAGCTTTGAGTCATCTTGGGTATGTGTCTGGTTCAGCTTTGAGTCATCTTGGGTATGTCTGGATCAGCTTTGAGTCGTCTAGGCTATGTCTGGATCAGCTTTAAGTCGTCTAGGCTATGTCTGGATCAGCTTTGAGTCGTCTAGGCTATGTCTGGATCAGCTTTGAGTCGTCTAGGCTATGTCTGGATCAGCTTTGCACAACTGGATTTGGGGATTTTCTCAAACTCTTAAGTTACTTGGGGAGCGGCGGTGAACAGCCGTCTTCAAGTTTTTCCACAGATTTTCAATGGGATTCAAGTGTGGGCTTTGGCTGAGCCACTAAAGGACTTTCCTATTCTTGTTCTGAAACTATTCCAGTGTTGCTTTGGCTGTATGCTTGGGGTCATTGTCCTGTTGGAATGTAAATATTTGCACCAGTCTAAGGTCGTTTGCACTCTGAAGTAGCATCTTACCAAGGATGTTCCTGTATTTGGCTCAATCATTGTTCCCTCTATCATGACCAGTCTCCCAGTCCCTGCTGCTGAAAAGCATCCCCATAGCATGATGCTACCACCGCCATGATTCACGGAAGGGATGGTGTTAGAAGGGTGATGAGCTGGGCCTGGTTTTATCCAGATATATCCCTTTGTATTCAGGCCAAATAGTTACATTTTTGTCCCATCAGACCACAGAATCTTGTGCCTTATCTGAATCTTTCAAGTACCTTTTAGAAAACTCCAGACGTGCTGTCATGTGCCTTTTTCTCAGGAGTGGCTTCCGTCTGTCCACTCTACCACAAAGCCCAGATTGATCAAGTGCTGTAGAGACTATTGTCCTTCTGGCAGTCTCTCCCATCTCAGCCAATGAACTCTGTAGTTCTGTCAGTGGTTATTGGGTTTTTTGGTCACCTCCCTGACCAAGGTTCTTCTTGCCCGGTTGCTCAGTTTGGTTGGACGGCCAGCTCTATGCAGAGTCTGGGTAGTTCCATTTTTTTTCAATTACACAATGATGGAGAACATTGTGCTCTTGGAAACTTCAACAATCTAGAAAATATTTGATACCCTTCCCCAGATATACTGTGAGCTCCAAAAGTATTGGAACAGTGACACGTTGTTTTTCTCCCCAGATATACCGTGAGCTCCAAAAGTATTGGAACAGTGACATGTTGTTTTGACCCTCTACTCCAGCACTTTGGATTTAAAATTATACGATGACTATGAGGTCAAACCCCAAGACATTCTAACCTCTCAACAATTCAAGTAAAACCTGGAAGGTTAGCACAAATATCATACCCTCCCAAAAATGCCAACCTCCCAGGTTATAATTGAAATGTTGAGAGGTTAGAATGGGTTGACCTCATAGACATTATATCATTTCAAATCCAAAGTGCTGGACTACAGAGCCTAAACAACAACATGTTTGTCACTGTCCCAATACCTTTGGAGTTCACTGTATGTCTCATCACAGTTCTCTCTCTGAGATGTACGGACAGTTCCTTGGACTTCAGGGTATAGATTCTGCTCTGACATGCACTAAATCAAGTCCAAACTATTGGTGGCCACAGGTGGATTCCAATCAAGTTGTAGTGACATCTCAAGGATGTTCAAAGGACGCTGGAGTGTCATAGCAAAGAGGTGTGAATACTTATGTCAATTAGTTATTTCTGTATTTTATTTTCAATAAATTTGCAAAAATGTCTAAAAACATGTTTTTTCACTTTGTAATTATGGGGTACTGTGTGTAGACGGGATAAGGAAAATATATTTAGTCCTTTTTTAACTCCGGCTGTTACACAACAAAATGTGGAATAAGTCAAGGGGTTTGAATACTTTCTGAAGGCTCTGTGTGTGTTGAGTGTCTGGGACTATCAGTCAAGAAGACTATTAATGTCATATTTGAATGGCTTGATGTTGAGATTTGACAATTAATGAATTATCTGCTTACAGTTTATTCTTCATGAAATTATTTTCAGTGGCACAAAATGGTCCTTACTGCGACAGTATTTTAATTATTAATTAAATATACTCACATATTGTTAGTCAATTTTCTAGGAATAGATTAGTTTACAGAACAAAACACCCAATTAATTTATGAATAGTGCATCAGGGTAGGTATTGGATTTGCATATGGAATATTCTCTGCCCTCTGTTTACCAGCACTTCGATGTTTAATGCATTTAAATGCATAACATTATCATATAGACGATATTTAAATTCTGCTTTTGCAACAAACAAAAAAGTCCTGTCAATGTGCCCAGGGATTCACTAAATCATCAACTTACTAGCTAAACATACACAGAACATCTCATTTAAAATACACTATTTCTTCCTCACTGCATATTTCACGTTTTTGTTCAACCGGTGACCACATTCTACCCACTCAAATCAAATCCAATTTTGTTTGTCACAGACGCATGGTTAGCAGATGTTAATTAGAGTGTAGCGAAATGCTTGTGCTTCTAGTTCCGACCATGCAGTAATATCTAACAAGTAATCTAACAAATTCACAACTACCTAATACACACAAATCTAAAGGGATGGAATACGAATATGTACATATATATAAATGGATGAGTGATGGCCGTGCGGCATAGGCAAGTTGAAATAGATGGTATGAAATACAGTATATATGAGATGAGTAATGTAGGATATGTAAACATTATTAAAGTGGCATTATTTAAAGTGAATAGTGATATCTTTTGTTAAATCCATTTATTAAAGTGGCCAGTGATTTGGGTCTGTATGTTGGCAGCAGCCTCTCTATGTTAGTGATGCCTGTTTAACAGTGGCCTTGAAATAGAAGCTGTTTTTCAGTCTCTCGGCCCCAGATTTGATGCACCTGTACTGACCTCACCTTCTGGATGATGGCGGGGTGAACAGGCAGTGGCTCGGGTGGTTGTTGTTCTTGATGATCTTTTCGGCCTGCCTGTGACATCGGGTGGTGTAGGTGTCCCGGAGGGCAGGTAGTTTGCCCCCGGTGATGCGTTTTGCAGATCGCACTACCCTCTGGAGAGCCTTGCGGTTGAGGGCGGTGCAGTTGCCGTACCAGGCGGTGATACAGCCCGACAGATTCTGCATCTGTAAAAGTTTGTGATGTGTTACGTCATTGAATACCTGTTGTTTTCCTTTCCAATTCAAAGTTGTTTCCAGTGATGAGTACCCACTGGGCACAAACTGGCTGAATCAATGTTTTTCAACGTAATTTGTCAACTTATTGTGATATGGAATCTACGTGAAAAATATATTGGATGTGAAAAAAAGTAATCGACGCCAATTTGTATAGAGGTTGAAATTTCAACCACAGGATTATGTATGTTATCATGGTAACCAAATGTCAACATATTCAAACATGTAAATATATTGAATGTGTACCTTTTCTAAAACAACGTCAGCTCTTCAATTTTATTTCCGCTATCAGAAGAAAAAAAACAATAGGCTGTGCAGCACCTCCTACTGGAGAATTGATCCATCTACAAGCTCCCCTTTGGGTTCTAATCCAGGGTGTTAACCAAGCCCAGTTTAGCTAGGAGAATTGTCACTGACTATTACCAATGTGCTATCCTGGGAATGATTGTTGAGATCTCTACTTAAAAACTAAATAGATTTACTGTTGCTATCGAACTAATTCCATAGAGTAGGTTTAACAGTGTAAATTAAATGTGACCATACTTTATCACTCATATCTTCAATGATTCTATTGAGACCAAAATAGCATTTGCAGAGTCATCAACAGCTATTTTATTCAATTGAACCCAGAATTCAACTAAACATCGACAATACATAGGACTAGGATCACACACTCTGGTTGGTTTAAAATGGAATTATATTTAGTGATATTGAGTTGTTTGGTTGTTAACGCAACCAAATATCAACATTTGAAGGGGTTTCATTGTCCGCTTGTTTAGTTCCATCTAACTAACTGACTTAGTCTGGCTTTAATTCTAGTTTGTAAACAAATTGATATACAAATTGATAATTGATATTCAAATTGATAATTGATATTCAAATTGATAATCGATATTCAAATTGATAATCGATATTCAAATTGATAATCGATATTCAAATTGATAATTGATATTCAAATTGATAATTGATATTCAAATGTTTTCAAGTTTGGTTTGGTTTAGTCCTGTTCTTTAACTTAGGTTTTCAGTCAAGATGGAGACTCGAATCCAACATATCAATGATTCATTTGTAGACAAACTGGAGTTCAAGCCAGACTAAGTCACTGGCACAGATGGAACTATCCAAGCAGAAGACGCATCTCCTTCCAATGTTGATATTTGGCTTTGTTGACAACCAAACACGAATCAATATCACTTTTGAAATACAATAACTATCCTATTAACTTGTCAACAAGTTCAGAAATGATATGTTGGATTCACGTCTTCAACTCAGTTAAAGAATGTTATTAAGCCAGTGGCTCAGATGGAACTATCCCTGCAGCAGATACGGCTTCTTTAAATGTTAATATTTTGATGCCTTGTCAACCAAACACAATTCAATATTACTTCTGTAAAATGGCCTTGCGTTACAACCTAATGTAACAATCAACCTTAAAATTAGTAACACATCCATGGCCACATTGTGAGGTTACTGCAACTATAGAAATGTCTTCCTATTGTCACGATCGTTGTATTGAAGAGACCAAAGCGCAGCGTGGTGTGAATGCATGATTTAATGATAAGACGGAAAAACTAAGTACACTAAACAAACTAACTAACTAACCAGACAACCGCGACCGCTATAGAAAATGAGTGCTAACATGCAACATCACATAGACAATAACTCACCAACCACAACACAAACAGGCTGCCTAAATATGGTTCCCAATCAGAGACAACAAACACCTGCCACTGATTGAGAACCATATCAGGCCAAAACACATAGAAATATTTTTATTTTACTAGGCAAGTCAGTTAAGAACAAATTCTTATTTTCAATGACGGCTAGGAACAGTGGGTTAACTGCCTGTTCAGGGGCAGAACAACAGATTTTGTACCTTGTCAGCTCAGGGATTTGAACTTGCAACCTTTCGGTTACTAGTCCAATGCTCTAACCACTAGGCTACCCTGCCGTCCCAAATAGACAAACTAGACATACAACAGAATGCCCACTCATATCACACCCTGACCAAACAAAACATAGAAACAAACAACGCAAATCATGGTCAGTGTGACACCTATGTAATCATATACAGTGTGTTTGTTCAAGATAGCATGAATAGGTCATTGCAGGTCAGGTGGAAATCTTCACAATTCCTGTAATAATCTGACCAGAATCTCCCAACAGTATTGATCACTTTTTAATGTAATACTTTTTAATGTAATCTCAACTGTAATCCAGGTCATTTGGTTCTAATAATAGATGAAGCACAGAGATTTTTATTTATTTTTATATTTCACCTTTATTTAACCAGGTTAGTTAGTTGAGAACAAGTTTTCATTTGTCACTGCGACCTGGCCAAGATAAAGCATAGCAGTTCCACACATACAACAACACAGAGTTACACATGGAATAAACAAAACATACAGTCAATAACAAAAAGTCTATATACAGTGAGTGCAAATGAGGTAAGTTAAAGAAATAAATAGGCCATGGTGGCAAAGTAATTACAATATGGCAATTAAACACTGGAAAGGTAGATCGGCAGAAGATGAATGTGCAGGTAAAGATACTGGGGTGCAAAGGAGCAAAATAAATAAATAAATACCAGTATGGGGATGAGGTAGGTAGATGGGCTGTTTACAGATGGGCTATGTACAGGTACAGTGATCTGTAAGCTGCTCTGACAGCTGGTGCTTAAAGCTAGTGAGGGAGATGTGAGTCTCCAGCTTCAGACTTTTTTGCAGTTCATTCCAGTCAGTGGCAGCAGAGAACTGGAAGGAAAGACGACCAAAGGAGGAATTGGTTTTTGGGGTGACCAGTGAGATATACCTGCTGGAGCGCGTGCTACGAGTGGGTGCTGCTATGGTGACCAGTTAGCTGAGATAAGGCGGGGCTTTACCTAGCAGAGATAACCTGTAGCCAGTGGGTTTGGCGACGAGTATGAAGCGAGGGCCAGCCAACGAGAGCATACAGGTCGCAATGGTAGGTAGTGTATGGGGCTTTGGTGACAAAACGGAAGGCACTGTGATAGACTGCATCGAGTTTGTTCTGTAGAGTGTTGGATGCTATTTTATAGATGACATCACCGAAGTCGAGGATCGGTAGGATGGTCAGTTTAACGAGGGTATGTTTGGCAGCATGAGTGAAGGATGCTTTGTTGCGATATAGGAAGCCGATTCTAGATTTAATTTTGGATTGGAGATGCTTAATGTGAGTCTGGAAGGAGAGTTTACAGTCTAACCAGACACCCAGGTATTTGTAGTTGTCCACGTATTCTAAGTCAGAGCCGTCCAGAGTAGTGATGCTGGACGGGCGAGCAGGTGCGGGCAGTGATCGATTGAATAGCATGCATTTAGTTTTGATAAAGCAATTTGTTGTATAAATAAATAACATATCTGACATTGTATTTCCATTTGAGCTTTTCTGTCCTTTTAAGTGGTTGAAGTGCAGGGATAGACATTTGGGTGACAACTTTTCCATTGTAATTTGGTTGTGCTTTTAGATGGTTGATAGAATAGTGATTGGACATTGGAAATTCAACAACATTTTAGCTGTATTTTTTGAGTGAGTGAATCTCATTTATCCAACCTCTTACACCAAATTTGACCCAATTATCCAGGTTGAAGTGATGTGGTGTGCTCAGTGGGTAGTGAAGAGTAGTCTACACCAAAAATGGCTTCTCTATTTTGGAAGACAGGAAAGAGGAAAAACAGACCCAGGTGGCCCAAACAAAGCTTTAAAGCTTCTGTCTGGTATCTCATGTCGCTCTGCTACCAATTGTCCAACACATTTTAATCTTCTTTGTTGACAACATCACACTAAGATATTGTTCTTCACACGTACAGTCAACCACATGCCCAAACTCACTCAGATATTGAGTTCTTCACACTAAAGCTGATGTCATACGAAGCAACCCGGATGCAATTTATGTCCACCTGTCACCCTCAAACTGCCTGCAAGATAGTTGCATTGAATCATCACGAAATAGAAACTGACTGGATACAATGTCCAGCCAGTAAGCACAAACAAGTTTACATGACTCGTCTTATCGTTGCGTTTGTCATGTTTATTTTGTATTCATTTTTAAACTTTGACCTCTTTTTCGTGATATCCTATTGGTAGTACAGACTCTGGAGCGGGGAAGGTCGAGAGCCATGCGTCCTCCGAAACACAACCCTGCTAAGCTGCACTGCTTCTTTACACAATGCTTGCTTAGCCCGGAAGCCAGCCGCACCAATGTGTCGGAGCTAACACTGTACACCTGGCAAACGAAGTCAGCTTGCATGCGCCCAGTCCGCCGCAGAGTCGCTAGAGCGCAATGGGACAAAGACATCCCGGCCGGCTAAACCCTCACCTAACCAGGACGATGCTCGTCCAATTGTGCGCCACCTCATTGGTCTCCCAGTCATGGCCGGCTGTGATACAGCCTTGGATCGAACCTGGGTCTGTAATGACGCCTCAAGCACCATGATGCAGTGCCTTAGACCGCTGCGCCACTCAGGAGGCCTAATAGATGTCATTTTATAAGTGAACTCAGACTTTTCCCTGTCCAGTTTCAACTGAAATTGTACAACAAGAACTGCACTAGCTAGCTTAGCTCGTCGCTACCTTGGTTAGCTAGCTAGCTGTTGTTAAACATGGTTGGTAAATAGGCAACATTTTGGCTAGCTACATTTTACAGACAGAATTTTGTCTATATCAATGCTGTTACAATTACCAAACATTTGGATAAACAAATCATTTATGAAAAATGATGTGATGTATGAAAGGATTGCAGGTTCTGTTTGAATTGCTTTGCCTTTGTGTATCAGCAAGGTCGCTAGAGATGTCACAGCTTGCAATTTGCTGCAACAGAAAGTGTCCAAATTGATTCGACAGGCGTCGCACAGGCAGCCCAATTCTGATATTTTTCCCACTAGTTGGTCTTTGACCAATCACATCAGATCTATTTACACCAGATCTTTGTCAGAGCTGATCTGATTGGTCAAAAGACCAATTAGTGAAAAGAATATCAGAATTGGGCTGCCTGTCTAAACGCAGCCGTAGAGTAATCCGCATGGTGTTTCATCTCCATTGTGTGATGTGATGAACAAAAATAGGTGGTTCTTTCATGTATTAGGTCTAGCCTTATAAATACCCTGCTGACAAACACAGCTGTACAAATACATTGTCCCCAAATACCCTCAGTAATGACAATGCATTGTTCCCAGACACCTTCAATTAGGACAATTGTACACAAACACCCATGGAGAACATATCCTAATGAAATAATAATAACAGGCAGGTGTTATGTACCGCCCATCCCACCCTTGTGTTGCTTAGTTACAATGTGTGGCAGAGGGAATGCAACATGTTAAGTATTTGATAAGCATTTAATGCGCATCTGAATGACAGAGGAGCTGTGGAATGTGATACCATGGGACATTGCTCTGGTCCCTCCACCCCTTTAGAACCTATTAATAATGTTCTTTGTCCTCAGTGTTCTGTTGTTGTTGAGGCAGACACTGTGGCTTTGGTCTGTTGTTGTTGAAATATGGTCTGTTGTTGTTGAGGCAGACACTGAAATATGGTCTGTTGTTGTTGAGGCAGACACTGTGTGGCTTTGGAAATATGGTCTTTGTTGAAATATGGTCTGTTGTTGTTGAGGCAGACACTGTGGCTTTGGAAATATGGTCTGTTGTTGAGGCAGACACTTGAGGCAGACACTGTGGCTTTGGAAATATGGTCTGTTGTTGTTGAGGCAGACACTATGGCTTTGGAAATATGGTCTGTTGTTGTTGAGGCAGACACTATGGCTTTGGCTGTTGTTGAAATATGGTCTGTCTGTTGTTGAGGCAGACACTATGGCTTTGGAAATATGGTCTGTTGTTGTTGAGGCAGACACTAAGGCTTTGGAAATATGGTCTGTTGTTGTTGAGGCAGACACTATGGCTTTGGAAATATGGTCTGTTGTTGTTGAGGCAGACACTATGGCTTTGGAAATATGGTCTGTTGTTGTTGAGGCAGACACTATGGCTTTGGAAATATGGTCTGTTGTTGTTGAGGCAGACACTATGGCTTTGGAAATATGGTCTGTTGTTGTTGAGGCAGACACTGTGGCTTTGGAAATATGGTCTTTGTTGAAATATGGTCTGTTGTTGTTGAGGCAGACACTATGGCTTTGGAAATATGGTCTGTTGTTGTTGAGGCAGACACTATGGCTTTGGAAATATGGTCTGTTGTTGTTGAGGCAGACACTATGGCTTTGGAAATATGGTCTGTTATTGTCGAGGCAGACACTATGGCTTTGGAATTAAACTAATTAGACCATCTAAAACACATACAGCCAAACACCAATGCATTGACACAAACACATTGTTGATGTGGGCACAATGACTTTGACATTTCTGAATAATAACATAATAATAATAATAATATATGCCATTTAGCAGACGCTTTTATCAATACATTCTACGTATGGGTGGTCCAATCGAACCCACTGCAAGCGCCATGCTCTACCAACTGAGCTACAGAAGGACCACTACCACATAATCTGTCTATGAAATTATCCCCCTCTCAAATAAGTATTTTGACAATTAAAAGCATATACAGCCACACACAATGCAATGAACACAAACAAACAAATCTCTATTGTGGTATTTAATGGCAAAATTATCCAGGAGAGCTAACACATTGCAAAGTGAGGGTGTTAAAACTAATACAAATTTGATGAGAGAGAGATTTTTTTTTTTCAAGGATGTGGTTTGATGTCTCTAGCTTTAATGGTTAGAGTTACTGTCAGTAGGTTATTCTATGCTAATTAATGCACGTTTATATTTTTATAGTTGATAAACGTTTTAAAGAATTTGAAGTTAGGATAGCCTGAACATGAGAAAGTTGGTTTGGTGTCTCTAGCTTGAATGATTTAAACCCCATAAGGTCGCTGTCCTCTCCCCTGCTGAAATCTAATTAGCATAATAGAACACATTTAATAATCTGTCAGTTTCAACTACAGATCTGTTTTTTTTGCATTGGATGCGTCTCAATCCACCACATCCGCTTAAGTAACACTTCTGCATCTGCTGTGAAAGGTGACAGAGCTAGAGAGGTGTTTATCAGACCAGGAGACATCTCATCTGCTGTGAAAGGTAAAGAGCTAGAGAGGTGTTTATCAGACCAGTCCCATCTGCTGTGAAAGGTGACAGAGCTAGAGAGGTGTTTATCAGACCAGGAGACATCCCGTCTGCTGTGAAAGGTGACAGAGCTAGAGAGGTGTTTATCAGACCAGGAGACATATCATCTGCTGTGAAAGGTGACAGAGCTAGAGATGTGTTTATCAGACCAGGAGACATCCCATCTGCTGTGAAAGGTGACCGAGCTAGAGAGGTGTTTATCAGACCAGGAGACATCCCATCTGCTGTGAAAGGTGACAGAGCTAGAGAGGTGTTTATCAGACCAGGAAACAGCCCATCTGCTGTGAAAGGTGACAGAGCTAGAGAGGTGTTTATCAGACCAGGAGACATCCCATCTGCTGTGAAAGGTGACAGAGCTAGAGAGGTGTTTATCAGACCAGGAGACATCCCATCTGCTGTGAAAGGTGACAGAGCTAGAGAGGTGTTTATCAGACCAGGAGACATCCCATCTGCTGTGAAAGGTGACAGAGCTAGAGAGGTGTTTATCAGACCAGGAAACATCCCATCTGCTGTGAAAGGTGACAGAGCTAGAGAGGTGTATATCAGACCAGGAGACATCCCATCTGCTGTGAAAGGTGACAGAGCTAGAGAGGTGTTTATCAGACCAGGAGACATCCCATCTGCTGTGAAAGGTGACAGAGCTAGAGAGGTGTTTGTCAGACCAGGAGACCTCCCATCTGCTGTGAATGGTGACAGAGCTAGAGAGGTGTTTATCAGACCAGGAGACATCCCATCTGCTGTGAAAGGTGACAGAGCTAGAGAGGTGTTTATCAGACCAGGAGACATCCCATGCTGTGAAAGGTGACAGAGCTAGAGCGGTGTTTATCAGACCAGGAGACATCCCATCTGCTGTGAAAGGAGACAGAGCTAGACAGAGCACCCCATCTGCTGTGAAAGGTGACAGAGCTAGTGTTTATCAGACCAGGAGACATCCCATCTGCTGTGAAAGGTGACAGAGCTAGAGAGGTGTTTGTCAGACCAGGAGACATCCCATCTGCTGTGAATGGTGACAGAGCTAGAGAGGTGTTTATCAGACCAGGAGACATCCCATCTGCTGTGAAAGGTGACAGAGCTAGAGAGGTGTTTATCAGACCAGGAGACATCCCATCTGCTGTGAAAGGTGACAGAGCTAGAGCGGTGTTTATCAGACCAGGAGACATCCCATCTGCTGTGAAAGGAGACAGAGCTAGAGAGGTGTTTATCAGACCAGGAGACATCCCATCTGCTGTGAAAGGTGACAGAGCTAGAGAGGTGTTTATCAGACCAGGAAACATCCCATCTGCTGTGAAAGGTGACAGAGCTAGAGAGGTGTTTATCAGACCAGGAGACATCCCATCTGCTGTGAAAGGTGACAGAGCTAGAGAGGTGTTTATCAGACCAGGAGACATATCATCTGCTGTGAAAGGTGACAGAGCTAGAGAGGTGTTTATCAGACCAGGAAACATCCCATCTGCTGTGAAAGGTGACAGAGCTAGAGATGTGTTTATCAGACCAGGAGACATCCCATCTGCTGTGAAAGGTGACAGAGCTAGAGAGGTATCTATCAGACCAGGAGACATCCCATCTGCTGTGAAAGGTGACAGAGCTAGAGAGGTGTTTATCAGACCAGGAGACATCCCATCTGCTGTGAAAGGTGACAGAGCTAGAGCGGTGTTTATCAGACCAGGAGACATCCCATCTGCTGTGAAAGGTGACAGAGCTAGAGAGGTGTTTATCAGACCAGGAGACATCCCATCTGCTGTGAAAGGTGACAGAGCTAGAGAGGTGTTTATCAGACCAGGAGACATCCCATCTGCTGTGAAAGGAGACAGAGCTAGAGAGGTGTTTATCAGACCAGGAGACATCCCATCTGCTGTGAAAGGTGACAGAGCTAGAGAGGTGTTTATCAGACCAGGAAACATCCCATCTGCTGTGAAAGGTGACAGAGCTAGAGAGGTGTTTATCAGACCAGGAGACATCCCATCTGCTGTGAAAGGTGACAGAGCTAGAGTGGTGTTTGTCAGACTGAAAATGGAAAGATGAGACTCACGTACATGTGGGTTGTTTTGCTCTAGGACGACCACAGGCCACACAAGACTCATCTGAAGTCTGTTCAACCGACCTGCCAACTTCTGTCTGTAGCGTCCCAATAGTTGGGGCTACACACTAATATGACCCATCTGTGTAAAGGTGAGACTCTCACCAACATGTATAGTTCAGTCAAAAGTTTGGACTCACCTACTCATTCAAGAGTTTTTCTTTATTTTTTGCTACTTTCTACATTGTAGAATAATAGTGAAGACATCAAAACTATGAAATAACTACATTATTCTATGTGTGTATATATTCTACAATGTAGAAAATAGTAAAAATAAAGAAAAACTCTTGAATGAGTAGGTGAGTCCAAACTTTTATCTTGTAGTTTACATACTTTAAACTTTTTACATGTGGGTTGTTTTGCTCTAGGACGCCCACAGGCCCCACAAGACAACAATAAATGAATGGAAGTACAGTATATATGGAGACGCTTTAATGACAAACAATTTCCTGATCTTTCTTCTGTCACACTCCGAACAAACTTCGTTTTGATATTTATTTGAGGACTATCTGTTTCAGCATGTAGTGAATCTGTTTTCAATGAGTTTCTATGGGTCAATAGCAGTAGAGGGGTGAGTTATTTTATGCAAATGTAAAGCCGTGGTCAAAAGTTTTGAGAATGACACAAATATGAATTTTCACAAAGTTTGCTGCCTCAGTGTCTTTAGATATTTTGGTCAGGTGTTACTATGGAATACTGACATATAATTACAAGCATTTCATTATTGACAATTACAGAAGTTGATGAAAAGAGTCAATATTTGCATTGTTGACCCGTCTTCTTCAAGACCTCTGCAATCCGCCCTGACATGCTGTCAATTAACTTCTGGGCCACATCCTGACTGATGGCAGCCCATTATTGCATAATCAATGCTTGGAGTTTGTCAGAATTTGTGGATTTTTGTCCACCCGCCTCTTGAGGATTGACCACAAGTTCTCAATGGGATTGAGTTCTGGGGAGTTTCCTGGCCATGGACCCAAAATATCGATGTTTTGTTCCCCAAGCCACTTAGTTATAGGTGCTCCATCATGCTGGAAAAGGCATTGTTCGTCACCAAACTGTTCCTGGATGATTGGGAGAAGTTGCCCTCAGAGGATGTGTTGGTACCATTCCTTATTCATGGCTGTGTTCTTAGGCAAAATTGTGAGTGAGCCCACTCCCTTGGCTGAGGAGCAACCCCACACACGAATGGTCTCAGGATGCTTTACTATTGGCTTGACGCAGGACTGATGGTAGCGCTCACCTTGTCTTGTCCGGACAAGCTTTTTTCCGGATGCCCCAAACAACCGCTCTCCTTGATGATCCGATAAATGGTTGATTTAGGTGCAATCTTACTGGCAGCAATATCTTTGCCTGTGGAGCCCTTTTTGTGCAAAGCAATGATGACGGCACATGTTTTCTTGCAGGTAACCATGGTTGACAGAGGAAGACAATGATTCCAAGCACCACTCTCCTTTTGAAGCTTCCAGTCTGTTATTCGAACTCAATCAGCATGACAGTGTGATCTCCAGCCTCACACCTGTGTTAACGAGCGAATCACTGACATGTCAGCTGGTCCTTTTGTGGCAGGGCTGAAATACAGTGGAATTTTGGGGGGGATTCAGTTCATTTGCATTGCAAAGAGGGACTTTGCAATTCATCTGATCACTCTTCATAACATTCTGGAGTATATGCAAATTGCCATCATTCAAACTGAGGCAGCAGACTTTGTGAAAATTAATATTTGTGTCATTCTCAACTTTTGGCCATGACTGTATGCACATTTTATATAATTATAGTTGATAAAGGTTTGAAATAACTTGACATTAAGATAGCTTGAACATATATGCTAAGTTGGTCTTGTAGCTTGATTGGCCAAGGAGCAGGACCACTTTTAACATCTACTGCTGTATTCCTATGGTACTCATTCAAACTAATGTTAAGTTATGCAAATGTTTCATGGTTATAGTTAAAAAGTAAATTGTATAAAAAAATCATTTGACAAGCAATAGAAGTATAGTGTAGAATTGGAATACTGTGATGCAAGTTAGTTAAGTCAGAAAACAAGTCGCGTAGCATACAAGTTAATTGAATTCGCTATGTGGTGCGTAGATCCAAATGCCCAATAAGAAAATGAAGGTCCACTCTTTTTGGATGAAGGTGATTGAAGATACATCTGTTTATTCCATTAGGGACAAACGTCTCACCCCGTCAGGTTTCATCAGTGTCAATGAATGTCAAAGCCTTAATTCAAAGGGAGTGGACCTTATCAATGCTGTGTATGAATGCAAAACCTAATAGAGTTTGATAGTAGTAGAGGTCAACTCCAGTCAATGTATAGCATGTCTCTATACGTGTCCCACTTTCTTTTTTAAAGAGCTCTAACTGAACCAGTACTGACTTAGGCAGTTGTTGGAAAGGGGCCCTTTACTACATACAACAACAGGGTATGTAAATACAATTAAAAGTGAGTTTGCCTCGTCTTTGAGGCTTCAGCCCTCGCCTTGGAGTCTTTAGACCATCACAGAGTGAAGCTGTGATATTAGTTGGTGGTGCCATATATTGCTAAGCCCCCTAGTGGGATTCAGATTGGTTTCTAAATACTCCGCTCAGTGGCCATAGGGGGTAAATGGGACTGGGTCGGTTAACGCTTGTGAGATCCGTAAGTCCGGTGACTGATGAAAGCAACGTGAGGCATTAGCTTAGCGGGCTATGCTACCCACTACAAAGACACCAAGACTGTTGCCAGACATGTTTGTCAAAGGATTTTGTGCGCTTTCCAAGGCAGGTTCTGGCAGCATTTGATGTGTATACAGTACATGTCTGTCTCTTTGGTCTCTCTGTACTGTGTGAATGTGTACGTTCATACGTGTGCTTATTAAAGTGTGTGTCTAGGCAGCCTGCCTAGGCAGTGGCCTCTCAATATGCACTCTGCATCAGCTGTGTGTGTATATATTGAGTGGACAAAATATTAGGAATGCCTGTTCTTTCCATGACTGATTAACCTGATGAATCCAGGATCCCTTATTGATATCACCTGTTAAATCCACTTCAATCCATTAGTTAGGTGTCCCTAATGATTTGTCCAGTCGGTGTATACTGTATATTTGAGAATGGATATTATATTGTATAGTTGTCCACTCACTGTGTTGTCTCTCTCTCTGTGTGTGTGTGTGTGTGTGTGTGTGTGTGTGTGTGTGTGTGTGTGTGTGTGTGTGTGTGTGTGTGTGTGTGTGTGTGTGTGTGTGTGTGTGTGTGTGTGTGTGTGTGTGTGTGTGTGTGTGTGTGTGTGTGTGTGTGTGTGTGTGTGTGTGTGTGTCTATATATTCCTATATATCTGTATACATGTCAAATTGTCCATGCAGGGCCCACTCACTCTCCCTTCTCTCTGTGGGATGTGCTTCTATGCCGCAGCTTTGGGATTCAGCATGATGGGAACGGCAATGACTGTGAGCCGATTGGGAAAAGACCTTTCATCATGTCTCCACAGCTCCTGTATGGCACCTCCACCCCCAGCTGGTCGCGCTGCAGCCGGCAGTATATCACCCGCTTCCTCGAGTGAGTTCTAATTCTATTGTCCCACACTGATGACCTCATCATTCTGTCTAAGTTTATCCCTGTTTCTCTCTCACACTTTGTAATGATAATGCAAATGATAGTATATAGAAAACCATACAATGCGTCATTCAATCAGGCTTAAATGAACTGATGGGGTTAATGCAATGTTCCCAAAGGAAAACAGAATGCAAACATAGTGAGGAAATGATCTGTTGTTCTCTTTCTGCCTCTCCGTCTGTCTCCATCTGTCTTTCTCTCTTTCTGCCTCTCTCTCTGTCTCCATCTGTCTTTCTCTTTCTGCCTCTCTGTCTGTCTGTCTCCATCTGTCTTTCTCTCTTTCTGCCTCTCTATCCGTCTCCATCTGTCTTTCTCTTTCTGCCTCTCTGTCTGTCTCCATCTGTCTTTCTCTTTCTGCCTCTCTCTCCGTCTCCATCTGTCTTTCTCTCTTTCTGCCTCTCTCTCTGTCTCCATCTGTCTTTCTCTTTCTGCCTCTCTCTCTGTCTCCATCTGTCTTTCTCTCTTTCTTCCTCTCTCTCCGTCTCCATCTGTCTTTCTCTTTCTGCCTCTCTGTCTGTCTCATCTGTCTTTCTCTCTTTCTGCCTCTCTCTCCGTCTCCATCTGTCTTTCTCTTTCTGCCTCTCTCTCCGTCTCCATCTGTCTTTCTCTTTCTGCCTCTCTGTCTGTCTCCATCTGTCTTTCTCTTTCTGCCTCTCTGTCGGTCTCCATCTGTCTTTCTCTTTCTGCCTCTCTCTCTGTCTCCATCTGTCTTTCTCTTTCTGCCTCTGCTTTCTGTCTCCATCTGTCTTTCTCTTTCTGTCTCCATCTGTCTCCATCTGTCTTTCTCTTTCTGCCTCTCTGTCTCTGTCTCCATCTGTCTTTCTCTTTCTGCCTTCTGTCTGTCTCCATCTGTCTCTCTTTCTGCTCCATCTGTCTTTCTCTTTCTGCCTCTGTCTGTCTCCATCTGTCTCCATCTGTCTTTCTCTCCATCTGTCTTTCTTTTCTGCCTCTCTCTCTGTCTCCATCTGTCTTTCTCTTTCTGCCTCTCTCTCCGTCTCCATCTGTCTTTCTCTTTCTGCCTCTCCATCTGTCTTTCTCTTTCTGCCTCTCTCTCCGTCTCCATCTGTCTTTCTCTTTCTGCCTCTCTGTCTGTCTCCATCTGTCTTTCTCTTTCTGCCTCTCTGTCTGTCTGTCTCCATCTGTCTCCATCTGTCTTTCTGTCTCCATCTGTCTTTCTGCCTCTCTGTCTGTCTGTCTCCATCTGTCTTTCTCTTTCTGCCTCTCTGTCTGTCTCCATCTGTCTTTCTCTTTCTGCCTCTCTGTCTGTCTGTCTCCATCTGTCTTTCTCTTTCTGCCTCTCTGTCTGTCTGTCTCCATCTGTCTTTCTCTTTCTGCCTCTCTGTCTGTCTGTCTCCATCTGTCTTTCTCTTTCTGCCTCTCTGTCTGTCTGTCTCCATCTGTCTTTCTCTTTCTGCCTCTCTTCTGTCTGTCTCCATCTGTCTTTCTCTTTCTGCCTCTCTGTCTGTCTGTCTCCATCTGTCTTTCTTTTCTGCCTCTTGTCTGTCTCCATCTGTCTTTCTCTCTTTCTGCCTCTCTATCCGTCTCCATCTGTCTTTCTTTTCTGCCTCTCTGTCTGTCTCCATCTGTCTGCCTCTCTCTCCGTCTCCATCTGTCTTTCTCTTTTCTGCCTCTCTCTCCCGTCTCCATCTGTCTGTCTCCATCTGTCTTTCTCTTTGCCTCTCTGCCCATCTCTGTCTCTGTCTGTCTCCATCTGTCTTTCTCTCTGCCTCTCTCTCCGTCTCCATCTGTCTTTCTCTTTCTGCCTCTCTGTCTGTCTCCATCTGTCTTTCTCTGCCTCTCTGCCTCTGTCTCTCTGTCTTTCTGTCTCCATCTGTCTTTCTCTTTCTGCTGTCTCCATCTGTCTGTCTCCATCTGTCTTTCCATCTGTCTTTCTGTCTTTCTGCCTCTCTGTCTGTCTGTCTCCATCTGTCTTTCTCTGTTCTGCCTCTCTCTGTCTCCATCTGTCTTTCTCTTTCTGCCTCTGTCTGTCTCCATCTGTCTTTCTCTTTCTGCCTCTCTGTCTGTTCTCTGTCTCTCTTTCTGCCTCTCTCTCCTCCATCTGTCTCTCTCCGTCTCCATCTGTCTTTCTTCTCTCCGTCTCCATCTGTCTTTCTCTTTCTGCCTCTCTGTCTGTCTCCATCTGTCTTTCTGCCTCTGTCTCTGTCTCCATCTGTCTTTCTCTTTCTGCCTCTCTGTCTGTCTCCATCTGTCTTTCTCTCTGTCTTTCTGTCTCCATCTGTCTTTCTCTTTCTGCTTCTCTCCGTCTCCATCTGTCTTTCTCTTTCTGCCTCTCTGTCTTTCTGTCTCCATCTGTCTTTCTCTTTCTGCTTCTACCTGTCTCCATCTGTCTTTCTCTTTCTGCTTCTCTCCGTCTCCATCTGTCTTTCTATTTCTGCCTCTGTCTGTCTCCATCTTTTTCAATTCTGCCTCTCTGTCTGTCTCCATCTGTCTTTCCTGTCTCTCATCTGTCTTTCTCTTTCTGCCTCTCTCTCCGTCTCCATCTGTCTTTCTCTTTCTGCTCTCTCTCCGTCTCCATCTGTCTTTCTCTTTCTGCCTCTCTGTCTGTCTCCATCTGTCTTTCTCTTTCTGCCTCCATAACTCCATCTGTCTTTCTCTTTCTGCCTCTCCTTTCTGTCTCCATCTGTATTTCTCTTTCTGATCTCTGTATGTCTCCATCTGATTTTCTGTCTCCATCTGTCTTTCTCTTTCTGTATTCTCTCCATCTGTCTTTCTCTTTCTGCCTCTGTCTTTCTGTCTTCTGTCTTTCTCTTTCTGCCTCTCTGTCTTTCTGTCTCCATCTGTCTCTCTTTGTTCCATTCTGTCTCCATCTGTCTTTCTCTTTCTGATGTCTCCATCTCAAATTGTCTGTCTGTCTCCATCTGTCTTTCTCTTTCTGCCTCTCCTGTCTGTCTCCATCTGTCTTTCTCTTTCTGCCTCTCTGATGTCTGTCTCTTTCTGCCTCTCATCTGTCTGTCTCCATCTGTCTTTCTTTTCTGCCTCTCTGTCTGTCTGTCTCCATCTGTCTGCCTCTCTGTCTGTCTGTCTCCATCTGTCTTTCTCTTTCTGCCTCTCTGTCTGTCTCCATCTGTCTTTCTCTTTCTGCCTCTCTGTCTGTCTCCATCTGTCTTTCTCTTTCTGCCTCTCTGTCTGTCTCCATCTGTCTTTCTCTTTCTGCCTCTCTGTCCCAGATAGCCTGGATCTGTCTTTCTCTTTCTGAGGTCTGTCTCCATTGTATGTGGATGGTACTGTCTCCATCTGAATGTTTCTGTCTGTCATCTACCCAGATAGCCTGGATATGAGAGGGTTGTATGTGGATTCTCTTTCTGCCTCTCTGTCTGTCTCCATCTGTCTTTCTCTTTCTGCCTCTCTCTCTGTCTCCATCTGTCTTTCTCTCTTTTATTCTCTCTCTCGCTCTTCTCTCCTCATCCCCTTCAAACCACTTTATCCTACCTAGCTAGTCTCTTTCCTGTCTCTCACTCCCTATTCTATAGCCTGGATATGGAGGAGGGTTGTATGTGTATTCTAATTGATGGTACTTAGCTTTCAAATTGTTTCATGTCCACTAATCTACATCTACCCAGATAGCCTGGATATGAGAGGGTTGTATGTGGATGGTACTTAGAATGTTTCAATCTACCATCTACCCAGATAGCCTGGATATGAGAGGGTTGTATGTGGATGGTACTTAGAATGTTTCAATCTACCATCTACCCAGATAGCCTAGATATGATAGGGTTGTATGTGGATGGTACTTAGAATGTTTCAATCTACCATCTACCCAGATAGCCTGGATATGATAGGGTTGTATGTGGATGGTACTTAGAATGTTTCAATCTACCATCTACCCAGATAGCCTGGATATGAGAGGGTTGTATGTGGATGGTACTTAGAATGTTTCAATCACAGATCAATAGACAAAACCTCCATCACTGCTTACAATCTATCTGAGACAAGCGTCAGAGACGTGTTTGGTTCCTAAGTAAACCAAGATAAAGGATCTATTTCAATACATCATACACCCTTTCCGGTCATAGGTTTGTGTCCATAAAATATGTTATTTGTTATTTACTAACACATGACTGTGTCTCCATCTTAATGCAAACATACTGAAAGATGTCACACTACAACAGACATGCTTTCTGCTTTATTTGTGATTTTGCAGTGTGAAAAATACCTCTTGTCAGCTCCATCAGCTTAGACAAGGCTTAGACAGACACAATAGTCTCTTGTAGTGATGATGCATGCCTCTTATATAGAACCCTAGATAGCAATGCCAAATAGAACCCTAGCTAGCAGTGCCATATAGAACCCTAGTTGGCAGCAACATATAGAACCCTAGTTGGCAGCACCATATAGAACCCTAGTTGGCAGCAACATATAGAACCCTAGTTGGCAGCAACATATAGAACCCTAGTTGGCAGCACCATATAGAACCCTAGTTGGCAGCACCATATAGAACCCTAGCTGGCAGCACCATATAGAACCCTAGTTGGCAGCACCATATAGAACCCTAGTTGGCAGCACCATATAGAACCCTAGCTGGCAGCACCATATAGAATGTATGCACCTGACTGTAAGGCAGCGCCATATAAACCCTGCTAAATGGCATATATTATAGAACCCTAGCTAGCAGCGCCATATAGAAACCTAGCTGGCAGCACCATATAGAACACTAGCTAGCAGCGCCATATAGAACCTAGCTAGCAGCACCAAATAGAACCCTAGCTAGCAGCGCCAAAACCCTAGAACCCTAGCTAGCAGCGCCAAATAGAACCATAGCTAGCAGCGTCATTTGGAACCCTACCTAGCAGCGCATTGGAACCCTAGCTAGCAGCGTCATATGAAACCCTAGCTAGCAGCGTCATTTGGAACCCTAGCTAGCAGCGTCATTTGGAACCCTAGCTAGCAGCCCATAGGAACCCTAGCTGGCAGCGCCATATGGAACCCTAGCTAGCAGCGCCATTTGGAACCCTACCTAGCAGCGTCATTGGAACCCTAGCTAGCAGCGTCATTGGAACCCTAGCTAGCAGCGTCATTTGGAACCCTAGCTAGCAGCATCATTTGGAACCCTAGCTAGCAGCATCATATGGAACCCAAGCTAGCAGCGCCATTTGGAACACTAGCTAGCAGCGTCATTGGAACCCTAGCTAGCAGCGCATTTGGAACCCTAGCTAGCAGCGTCATTTGGAACCTAGCTAGCAGCGAGATTTGGAACCCTAGCTAGCAGCGTCATTTGGAACCCTAGCTAGCAGCGTCATATGGAACCCTAGCTAGCAGCGTCATTTGGAACCCTAGCTAGCAGCGTCCATATAGAACCATAGCTAGCAGCGTCATATGGAACCCTAGCTAGCAGTGCCAAATAGGCCCTAGCTGCAGCTCATTTGGAACCCTAGCTAGCAGCGTCATTTGGAACCCTAGCTGCAGCATATGGAACCCTAGCTAGCAGCGTCATTTGGAACCCTAGCTATCAGCGTCATTTGGAACCCTAGCTAGTTAGCTAGTGCCATTGGAACCCTAGCTAGCAGTGCCATTTAGAACCCTAGCTGGCAGCGCCATTTGGAACCCTAGTTAGCAGTGCCATTGGAACCCTAGCTAGCAGCGTCATTTGGAACCCTAGCTGGCAGCGCCATATGGAACCCTAGTTAGCAGTGCCATTGGAACCCTAGTTAGCAGTGCCATTGGAACCCTAGCTAGCAGCGTCATATGGAACCCTAGCTAGCAGCGCCATATGGAAGCCTAGCTAGTAGCGTCATATAGAACCCTAGCTAGCAGGGTCATATGGAACCCTACGTAGCAGCGTCATTTGGAACCCTAGCTAGCAGCGCCATATAGAACCATAGCTAGCAGCGCCAAATAGAACCCTAGCTAGCAGTGCCAAATAGAACCCTAGCGAGCAGCTTCATTTGGAACCCTAGCTAGTTAACAGCTGCAGGGTCATTGGAACCCTACGTAGCAGCGTCATTTGGAACCCTAGCTAGCAGCGCCATTTGGAACCTAGCTAGTAGCGCATATAGAACCATAGCTAGCAGCGTCAAATGGAACCCTAGCTAGCAGGGTCAAACATGGAACCCTACGAGCAGCTTCATTTGGAACCCTAGCAAGCAGTCATATGGAACCCTAGCTGGCAGCGCCATATGGAACCCTAGCTAGCAGCGTCATAAATGGAACCCTAGCTAGCAGTGCCAGCGTCATAGGAACCCTAGCTAGCAGTGTCATTTGGAACCCTAGCAAGCAGCATCATTTGGAACCCTACCCTGCCAGCAGCGCCATATGGAACCCTAGCTGGCAGCGCCATTGGAACCCTAGCTAGCAGCGTCATATGGAACACTAGCTAGCAGCGTCATTTGGAACCCTAGCTGGCAGCGCCATTGGAACCCTAGCTAGCAGCATCATATGGAACCCTAGCTAGCAGCGTCATATGGAACCCTAGCTAGCAGCGCCATATGGAACCCTAGCTAGCAGCGTCATATGGAACCCTAGCTAGCAGCGCCATATGGAACCCTAGCAAGCAGCGCCATATAGAATCCTTGCAAGCAGCGCCATATAGAACCCTAGCTCGCAGCGCCAAATAGAACCCTAGCTAGCAGCGCCAAATAGAACCCTAGCTAGCGGTGCCAAATAGAATGCTAGCTAGAACCCTAGCTAGCTAGCGCCGCCATATGGAACCCTCATTCTTCTCTGCGGATCCTCTCAAGCTCTGTCAGGTTGGATGGGGAGCGTTGCTGCACAGCTATTTTCAGTCCGGGCTCTGGCTGGGCCACTCAAGGACATTCAGAGGCTTGTCCCGAAGCCACTCCTGCATTGTCTTGGCTGTATGCTTAGGGTCTTTGGGGAGAAGGTTCACCTTCCAAAAAGACAATCTGAGGTCCTGAGGTCAAGGATCTCTCTGTACTTTGCTCCGTTCATCTTTCCCTCGATCCTGACTAGTCTCCCAGTCCCTGCCGCTAAAGAACATCCCCACAGCATGATGCTGCCACCACCATGCTTCACAGTAGGGATGGTGCCAGGTGTCTTCCAGACATGGCAGTTGGCATTCAGGCCAAAGAGTTCAATCTTGGTTTCATCGGAGCAGAGAATCTTGTTTCTCATGGTCTGAGAGTCTTTAGGTGCCTTTTGGTCATGTGCCTTTTACTGAGGAGTGGCTTCTGTCTGACCACTCGACCATAAAGGCCAGATTGATGGAGTGTTGCAGAGATGGTTGTCCTTCTGAAAGGTTCTACCATCTCCACAGAGGAACTCTGGAGCTCTGTCAGAGTGACCACCAGGTTCTTTGTAACCTCCCTGACCAAGGCCCTTCTCCCCCGATTGCTCAATTTGTCCGGGCGGCCAGCTCTGAATACTTTCAGAATGCACTGTAGCTGATGCTGTCAGGACAAAAGAGTATGGCTTGTCATACTTTTTTTGGCCAGACTGCATCAGATACATGGGCTACATGTAGTAAGACAGAGGGGAGCTATTTCGCTCGCTCAGATTCTTTCTCCAGTGAGATAGTTTCAGCCACTTGCGAATTGAAGGAAAGTTGGCGGGTGCACAGTGCACTCTTCAGATGCTGGAATGATTTTGGATGAACAGGTGAAGGTAACCTACTTTTTAAAATGAATTTGTTTGACAATCAGATGAAAACATCATGGTTGTGTTCATGGCACATTAAAAGGTAATGCGTTTGACAGTTAAATGATGTCTTTACTATACATTCCATACAAAATGTGAGGAGAGGGGTGCCTCAGACTGGCCCCTGCCTGGGGCCTCCGTGTGTGTGGGGGGGGGTTTGTGTGGACCTAGGCAGGATCTAGGCCTGGGTTGACTAATTGATTTATCTTCATGCCTGCTAAAAAAAATACAACGGCATTTGCTCCTACATTTTTCCTAAAATGTGATTGGTTGCATGTGCTCTCATATATTGGCATGCTACAGTGTTAGTCTCTTGCTCCAAAATGCTCTGATAACATTGTTTGGATTCGCTGCACTGGCACCAACCGGAAAGAAAGGCAGAAAACCAGTGTAAAAGGTAACTAATATGCATGTCTGGAAACATGGTCCACATTTACATGAAAGTGTTTGCACCAATACAGAACCTGCACCTGTTTTCTCTTTGTCTGAGTGAATATGGCATAAACTAAAGAATCAAGGTTACAAATAGGAAAATTAGTGTATGGTAAAATGTATGACGATGGTTTAATGTTTTAGCTTTGTTTACTTGAGTTTAAAGTCACGTGAAAATGTTGCACCCGTACAAACATTAAATCAATTGGCGTGCACCTGACATGCACCTGACATGCACCTGACATGCACCAGCAAGCCTTATTGACTGCCTTTCTTTTGTTTTTGTTTCTTTGTGAAGCTGTATGTGAAGCTGTATGCAGGACAATGACCATAAGCATACTGCTAAAGCAACACTCGAGTGGTTTAAGGGGAACATTTAAAAATCTTGGAATGGCCTAGTCAAAGCCCAGACCTCAATCCAATTGAGAATCTGTGGTATGACTTAAAGATTGCTGTACACCAGGGGAACCCATCCAACTTGAAGGAGCTGGAGCAGTTTTGCCTTGAAGAATGGGCAAATATCCCAGTGGCTTGATGTGCCAAGCTTATAGAGACATACCCCAGAGACTTGTTGTAATCGCTGTTGTAATTGCTGCAAAAGGTGGCTCTACAAAGTATTGACTTTGTGGGGGTGAATAGTCATGCACGCTCAAGTTTTCTGTTTTTTGTCTTATTTCTTGTTTATTTCACAATAAAACATATTTTGCATCTTCAAAGTGGTAGGCATGTTGTGTAAATCAAATGATACAAACCCCCCAAAAATCTATTTTAATTCCAGGTTGTAAGGCAACAAATTTGGAAAAATGCCAAGGGGAGTGAATACTATATTTCACAAGCCATTGTAGGACTGTTTCATAATGGTAGCCCATATTGTCAGAGTACGAGCAGGGTTAGGAGAATGAGCTGGCATGCAGGCGATCAGGCGGTTCATTGTACTCCCCCTCTGTCCTGCTGCTGAATGGGAGAGGGTAGTAGCCCCTCCTTCCAGCTGGCACTAGCCATGGGCGCCTCTCCTATCTCTCCTCATATTTTCCTAATTTTCTCTCCGTCTCACTCTTTCTTTATATATATACAGTGGGGCAAAAAAGTATTTAGTCAGCCACCAATTGTGCAAGTTCTCCCACTTAAAAAGATGAGAGAGGCCTGTAATTGTCATCATAGGTACACTTCAACTATGACAGACAACATTAGAAAAAAAATCCAGAAAATCGCATTGTAGGATTTGTAATGAATTTATTAGCAAATTATGGTGGAAAATAAGTATTTGGTCAATAACAAAAGTTTATCTCAATACTTTGTTATATACCCTTTGTTGGCAATGACAGAGATCAAGCGTTTTCTGTAAGTCTTCACAAGGTTTTCACACACTGTTGCTGGTATTTTGGCCCATTCCTCCATGCAGATCTGCTCTAGAGCAGTGTTGTTTTGGGGCTGTTGCTGGGCAACACGGACTTTCTTATTTTATTTTATTTGAATTGTACCCCTTTTTCTCCCCAATTTCGTGGTATCCAATTGTTTTTGTAGCTACTATCTTGTCTCATCGCTACAACTCCCGTACGGGCTCGGGAGAGACGAAGGTTGAAAGTCATGCGTCCTCCGATACACAACCCAACCAAGCCACACTGCTTCTTAACACAGCGCGCATCCAACCCGGAAGCCAGCCACACTAATGTGTGCGGAGGAAACACTGTGCATCTGGCAACCTTGGTTAGCGCACACTGCGCCCAGCCCGCCACAGGAGTCGCTGGTGCGCGATGAGACAAGCCCTCCCTAACCCGGACAATGCTAGGCCAATTGTGCGTCGCCCCACGGACCTCCCGGTCGCGGCCGGTTACGACAGAGCTTGGGCGCGAACCCAGAGTCTCTGATGGCACAGCTGGCGCTGCAGTACAGTGCCCTTAACCACTGCGCCACCCGGGAGGCCGCAACACGACTTTCAACTCCCCCAAAGATTTTCTATGGGGTTGAGATCTGGAGACTGGCTAGGCCACTCCAGGACCTTGAAATTCTTCTTACGAAGCCACTCCTTCGTTGCCTGGGCGGTGTGTTTGGGATCATTGTCATGCTGAAAGACCCAGCCACGTTTCATATTCAATGCCCTTGCTGATGGAAGGAGGTTTTCACTCAAAATCTCACGATACATGGCCACATTCATTCTTTCCTTTACACAGATCAGTTGTCCTGGTCCCTTTGCAGAAAAACAGCCCCAAAGCATGATGTTTCCACCCCCATGCTTCACAGTAGGTATGGTGTTCTTTGGATGCAACTCAGAATTCTTTGTCCTCCAAACACGACGAGTTGAGTTTTTACCAAAAAGTTATATTTTGGTTTCATCTGACCATATGACATTCTCCCAATCTTCTTCTGGATCATCCAAATGCTCTCTAGCAAACTTCAGACGGGCCTGGACATGTACTGGCTTAAGCAGGGGGACACGTCTGGCACTGCAGGATTTGAGTCCCTGGCGGCGTAGTGTGTTACTGGCTTTGTTACTTTGGTCCCAGCTCTCTGCAGGCATTCACTAGGTCCCCCCGTGTGGTTCTGGGATTTTTGCTCACCGTTCTTGTGATCATTTTGACCCCACGAGGTGAGATCTTGCGTGGAGCCCCAGATCGAGGGAGATTATCAGTGGTCTTGTATGTCTTCCATTTCCTAATAATTGCTCCCACAGTTGATTTCTTCAAACCAAGCTGCTTACCTATTGCAGATTCAGTCTTCCCAGCCTGGTGCAGGTCTACAATTTTGTTTCTGGTGTCCTTTGACAACTCTTTGGTCTTGGCCATAGTGGAGTTTGGAGTGTGACTGTTTGAGGTTGTGGACAGGTGTCTTTTATACTGATAACAAGTTCAAACAGGTGCCATTAATACAGGTAACGAGTGGAGGACAGAGGAGCCTCTTAAAGAAGAAGTTACAGGTCTGTGAGAGCCAGAAATCTTGCTTGTTTGTAGGTGACCAAATACTTATTTTCCACCATATATTTCTCTCTCTTCTATTTCTTCATATATTTCTCTCTCTCCTTGTCACGCCTTGGTCATTGTATTTTGTGTTTTTGTTATATGTTTGGGTAGGCCAGGGTGTGACATGGGTTTATATGTTGTATTCGTATTGGGGTTTGTATTATTTGGGATTGCGGCTGATTAGGGGTGTGGTATAGGTTTGGCTGCCTTAGGCGATTCTCAATTAGTCAGGTGCTTGTCGTTGTCTCTGATTGGGAACCGTATTTAGGTAGCCTGAGTTCGCGTTGTATTTTGTGGGTGTTTGTTCCCTCTCTGTGTTGTAGTCACCAGATAGGCTGTAATTAGTTTCGTTCCGTTCTGTTGTTTTTGTATTTAGATTCAGTTATTTCATGTACCGCAATTCCTTCATTAAAGTCATGAATAACCTACACGCTGCATTTCGGTCTGACTCTCTTCATTCAACAGACGAACGCCGTTACACTCCTATTTCTTCATATATTTCTCTCCTATTTCTTCATATATTTATCTCCTATTTCTTCATATATTTATCTCCTATTTCTTCATATATTTCTCTCTCTCTCCTATTTCTTCATATATTTCTCTTTCAGCTGGAACCATCCAATTGCCTCCCTCTAACACTTTTTACATCCCATCTTCTCCTCCTCTTCCTCCATTTGTCATATTTCCCTCCCTCCTCTTCCTCTCATCTCTTCCTGCTCCCACCACAAGGGCACCATTGTGCGCTAATGGCAGAGAGGTTCCTCAGGGCGCAGTACTCAGTCCTATTTGTCTGACTTTGAGCTGTAGGTGTTAGTTAAATGTGGAATGTGGAAGGGCAGGCTGAGCCATGGGGTTCAGATGGTTATCCTACAGATGGGCTGAGGACAGAGAGAGTAGCTCTCCAACAATGTCTAGACTAGATTGTTTGAAGGGGGGTTGGAGGTTGGAAGGAGAGGCGGGGGTTACAAAAAAGCCCCAAAGCTTTTCATGTGTGTAATTGCAATGAAAAGGAATCTGCAAATTGCAGCGAGGACAAAGATTGCCTTCTGCTTGATTGTGAGTGGGCAAGACTTCTAAGACTTAAGCTGTAAATTAACACGCACCATGCAGTGTGTCAATTGTTTTACTGTTTGAAAGGTGAATGACATTTTCACTGGTGTTACATAAGTTCAGACATTCGTATTGTTGACGCTGATCGATTTTGATTTATTTTAGCTAGCGACTTGACTATTGAAAATATTAACATTCTTTGTGTGGAATTTTCTGAAAAGAATAGAGTTTATAAATCACCACGGCATAAACTTCTCCTGGACAGCACAAGTGTTTTTCTTTCACAAAGGCATCAGATGTCAGTTCTCCCTCTAAACCTCTATTCAGTGGACCCATGCAGCCATAGTCACTCATGGAGAACAATTTAATTGCTGTTGCATAGTGGTCAATATTATGTCATCCCAAATGCGTCATCATTATATGTATGCATCATTAACCTCCTGGCTATTGAAGTCTCATTGAAGAGGTGTACTGTACTGTAGGTTAAGCAGCTTTAACAGATGTTGAGTCAAATATGCCCCTCCTTTTTGAAATACTGCATCTAAAGTTACAAAGAAAAGCTTTGCCCTTGGATGAACCAGTTTAATCAAGGTTTGCATTTTAGAATCAAGGACAATAATAAGTATTAGGGGATTTTTAGTCCATAAATCCTTATACTATTGTCCATTATTGGATGCACAGCATAAACATTACACAGAAATGCTAGAGCCTTCTATCATACATTTCATTAGCTAGCTGTTAAATGGTCTTTAGTTTTGATGTTTTGATGACTTCATATTTTTAAACTAAGATATTTTTAAATCAGTAGATAAACACAAAGTTTCCAACTTATTTTCATGTGTTCCTCCTCTATAGTGTTTGGCAGGATACCATTTGTTTTATTTAAATAAGCAAGTACTTTTATTTAACTAGGCAATGATGGCCTAGGAACAGTGGGTTAACTGCCAGATTTGTACCTTGTCAGCTCGGGGGTTTGAACTTGCATGTTGTGATTTTTCCTGCAGCTGTGAGGTGCAGCTGGCTAACACCACCTTATAGCTCCTCCAGATGATCTAGGCCCTGTGTTCATAAAGTGATACAGAGTAGGAGTTCTGATCTACGATCAGTTTGTCCTTTTAGATAATGCTGACTAAGACCAGGTGGACCTGATCCTAGATCAGCAGTCCTATTTTGAGACACTTGGGAATACAGGCCCTAAGCTTTGTAGGCGTAATCCATCTCGCCAGCTTGTCCTTTTTTATGATATTTTACCAGATCATCTCAGCTTTCAAGCTCACAGCTCCAAAGTGGCCATTTTGTTTCTCGACTGGGTGCATGGGGTTCATTGAATGAAGTACATTTGAACTCAAATCTATGGAATATGTTGAAATTAGTGTCATGGAGCCTATTGACGGAATTCACCCTATCTAGTTGCCATTCTTGATTGCCTGATAGTGAAATAAGTCATTTTCATATTTTGCGTGTGAATCCGGCTGTTGCTAGGTAGAAAAAAATTCCAATGGATTGCTTAGTTTCAGTTAAGCCTTATTCATCACTACTCACAACAAAATCAGTTGTATAAGCGTATTTATCATGAATGATGTCATAATCTGTTATATCAGAATAGCAGGGGTGGCAGGTAGCTTAGTGGTTAGAGCGTTGGGCCAGTAACCGGAAGGGTGCTAGATAGAATCCCCGAGCTGACAAGGTAAAAATCTGTCGTTCTGCCCCTGAACAAGGCAGTTAACCCACTATACCTTGGCCGTCATTGAAAATAAGAATTTGTTCTCAACTGACTTGTAAAAAAAATATCATGTTATTGTATTGGTTTGGATTGATGTGGTGTCTACACTGTGAAGTACTTTCAAATGTGTCATTGTATAAATGTTGCTTCAGAAATGCAAAAAATCTTTGTTAGAGTTGAAATCACAAGCATATATTAATAGGTTATTTCAGGTGAAATACTACGTAAGTGGACCAGACAGAGTTTTTCTGAAGCTGGATATTGTAATGGCCTTTAGCCATAGTTTTATAAATTAATTGCAAAGACACCTGTTGTAAAAGTAATGGTTTAAACATCCTTTGCCGAATCTGTCCGGCTCAAATGTAATAACCCACCATACTGCAGGCAATAAAACACGTGACCGTGAACTACCCGAGTGCTCCAGTCGGCTCCAATGTGACTGTATAGTGTCTGAGGGATGTAATTGGACATCAGCGTTGCTCACTGAGTTCCACACATCTTTTTACATTGTTAGGAGAGAAACTAGCCTGGTCTTAGATCTTTGTACCGTCTTGCCAACTCCTGTGGTCATTGTTTAGCCATACAATGACCATACAAGTCGGCGATACAGCACAAACAGATCTGGGACCATGCTTGAGAGAAAGAAGCCTGCTGGGAGGATTGGATTCTTGATAGCAGTTCCACTTGCTGCTATGATCACACCTCACCAATTACTGGGTCAGAATCAGTGGCCTGGGCTGTGATGCAGAGATAAACATCATTCAATCCAATAACATGGTAGCCTGCCAAGGGTACAAATGATCCTTTTCTCTATTCACAGAGCTTTCAGACTAATCAGTGTGACTGAAAGCAGAACAACTGGTCTTGATTGAACACTTCAATAGTTTTATTGAATACCTTTACCAACTCTCGATGGAGTTGTGTTCTGGCTGCCTCAGGATCTCTTCTAATCTGTTATTGTGTTGCTTGATGGCAGTCATTTGAAAGCAGTTGAACAGACGCCAGTCACAGTCACTTATGATCATGTGTTTTTTTATATACTTTAAGTAAACAGGAAAGTACTGTTGCCTTAGAAGTTTATTTTATTTGGCCTGGTCAAGGGTCACGCATCTTGTTATATTGTCCATATTTTGGTCAATTGGACAAGCAGCTGGACTTCTGCTTATGAGAACAGCAATGTGTGTTCTTCTGTAAATGCTCAGCTGTGCCATACTGTTGCTGTGGAGTTGTGACCTTATTGTCCTTATCTACTCTCTCCCTTGGCTGCATGTTGGATTATGTGGAAATGTACTACTGTACCTAAAACTATCTGCCCACATTTGAATGAGTCTTCCTCCCGTCCAGTGTTTCCTCTGGAAACATATGTAGCAGTGGGGGGAAAGGTCACCACACCCACCCCCTATTTTGGGTCATTTTTATGTTGGACTGAGAAGCTCTGTTCTGGTGACTTTTTAAAAGGACATTCTACTCTAAAATGAATGAAAAAACATGGAATAATGCAAACTCCATATAAAATATAATTTACACCTCCAGAAATGAGAGACAAATAATGTATTGGTCAAAAATGAACTCGCCTAGAGTCTCAGGTGTGCCGCAAGAAAATAACCTGGCGGGTGAAATGAAAACATTCTTTCAACACATTGGTTGGCTCGTGGTTCAGAACAATTACATTGGCTGGCTCGTGGTTCAGAACAATTACATTGGCTGGCTCGTTGTTCAGAACAATTACATTGGTTGGCTCGTTGTTCAGAACAATTACATTGGTTGGCTCTGGTTCAGAACAATTACATTGGTTGGCTCGTGGTTCAGAACAATTACATTGGTTGGCTCGTGGTTCAGAACAATTACATTGGTTGGCTCGTGGTTCAGAACAATTACATTGGTTGGCTCGTGGTTCAGAACAATTACATTGGTTGGCTCGTGGTTCAGAACAATTACATTGGTTGGCTCGTGGTTCAGAACAATTACATTGGTTGGCTCGTGGTTCAGAACAATTACATTGGTTGGCTCGTGGTTCAGAACAATTACATTGGTTGGCTCGTGGTTCAGAACAATTACATTGGTTGGCTCGTGGTTCAGAACAATTACATTGGTTGGCTCGTGATTCAGAACAATTACATTGGTTGGCTCGTGGTTCAGAACAATTACATTGGTTGGCTCGTGATTCAGAACAATTACATTGGTTGGCTCGTGGTTCAGAACAATTACATTGGTTGGCTCGTGATTCAGAACAATTACATTGGTTGGCTCGTGGTTCAGAACAATTACATTGGTCTGAAACATTTTAAATCAATATAATACACTTTTAAAAATATTAATCAATATCATACACTTAAAAATGTTTAAATCAAGATAATACACTTTTAAAAATATTACTCAATATCATACACTTAAAAAAACCAGGAGCTTGTTGTGTAGCATTGTGTTGTGAATTCCATTATGTGAGCAGCGAGGCAGACATAAGGCTACCAACCATGAATTGAGAGTGTGGAGCCGGGAACAGTCCGTTATTTGTGTGGTGTGAAAACATTCTAATTTGTCCAAATGCAGAGCTTATGTTCCCTCTTCCCACGTGAGAATACGACATGTTGACTTTCCCTGGATAGCCTAGCTCACCCTTAAATGGCTAACATAGGCCTCTCCGGATAAATAGAAATAAAGGTTATGATCAGGGCAGGGGTGCAACTTTGGTTTTAGAAATGGGGAGGGACATAACATATTATTATAATTATTATTTGTGTTTAAAAAATTCAAATGTTTTTTATTATTATTATTATTATTATTATTATTATTATTATTTTATTATTATTTGTATATTTATTATTTGTATATTTTCATCAAGTCTGATAAACTCTCCAAACAGCCTACCTGACCGCTCGGAGGCGTCCACATGGTCCTAAAGCACACCGCTGCCTCCCTTTGTATCACATTCCAATGATAAAACTGGGGGGGACAAAAATGCAAATTTCTGAATGTGGGGGGGGGGCATGTTGCGCCCCCGGATAAGGGTATAGGCTATAGCACCATTGTGGAAACAGGTGCTGCGAGAGTGAAATCAACACGGTAGATTGTTACACAGCCTGCATTAAGTGATTGTTGCACAGCCTGCACTAAGTGATTGTTGCACAGCCTGCACTAAGTGATTGTTGCACAGCCTGCACTAAGTGATTGTTGCACAGCCTGCACTAAGTGATTGTTGCACAGCCTGCACTAAGTGATTGTTGCACAGCCTGCACTAAGTGACTGTTACACAGCCTGCACTAAGTGATTGTTGCACAGCCTGCACTGAGTGATTGTTGCACAGCCTGCACTAAGTGACTGTTGCACAGCCTGCACTAAGTGATTGTTGCACAGCCTGCACTAAGTGATTGTTGCACAGCCTGCACTAAGTGATTGTTGCACAGCCTGCACTAAGTGACTGTTACACAGCCTGCACTAAGTGATTGTTGCACAGCCTGCACTGAGTGATTGTTGCACAGCCTGCACTAAGTGACTGTTACACAGCCTGCACTAAGTGATTGTTACACAGCCTGCACTAAGTGACTGTTACACAGCCTACACTAAGTGACTGTTACACAGCCTGCACTAAGTGATTGTTACACAGCCTGCACTAAGTGACTGTTACACAGCCTGCACTAAATGCAAGCAAGGTAAGACTATTTTCCTCAAATAAGTGTTCATTATTACATTAATTCATGCTTAGACGATGCATAGGCCATATAAAATGGTGTGGTTGGCAAGAGTTTGAGTAGCCTACTAAAATACATTAAGCCTATTTGTAGCCTATATTTGATTCTGGGAATTCTCTCCTTATGGCACTCGTAACTTGAATGCGCCTGTAAAGGAATATTTATCTTGCATAGAACACACAGCAACAATCCGACTGGTACTGCTTTCAAACATGATTTATGCTATATTGCCTCCCCCTTTCATCCATTACAAACATATGTTGGGCGTCTATTTAAATAAATCCATTGTAATTATACACCATCAAAAATAAATCCATTATTCATTTGTTTAGGCAGGTCCTAAGAAACATTAAAAGACTAATAACATGTATTTGTAAAAAAAAATGTCATGTCATATTTTGAGTTTCATTATGTTAGGCTGCTGGTTTGTGGCATGCACACAAAATCAATAGTTTTGTCCATTAAACAAATATTTTTCCCACACAACTTGCATCATGGCAATGTGTGGAACTGCTGTCATATAAAAAAGGTGATATTTGATGTTTAATGCAAGCCCATGCTTTTTTGATCTCTTTCCTAATCTGGTTGTCAGGGAGTAGCCCAGGGTCTTACATTGAGAGTATCTTCATCATGTTACCCACAGAAAATAATAGCAATCTATATATTTTCAAAAGCATTTGAAAATTCCAGTGTTCATATTTCACAACCTTTGCAGGCTTTTAGAGTTGCCTATATCCAACACCAGAGGTATTCAGCTCTTACCTTATGAGGTCCGGAGCCTGCTAGTTCTCTGTTCTACTGTACCTGATAATGAATTGCACCCACCTGTTGTCCCAAGTCTAAATCAGTCCCTGGTTGTCAGACTTTTCTAATCATTACTCGTTTTGTTGGCAGATGTGGACCGCTCCAGCATGTTAAAAGTGTGCCCAGGCAGAAATGATGCATACTAATATAAAATCAATCACTTAGAATTAAAACTGTTCCAATACTAGGATTTGTAAATGTCCCTTATGGAGATAGATTGGACCCCCATAAAAGGGGGATTGACTCATTGATCGTTATGTTCATGTGATAGAATGCCTGCTGTACTCATGTGGTTCCAGCTTGGCATTTTGACTGAGCTGGAGTTGACTTCTAACGATTGGTTTGACTGTGACGCCTGCTTGATTCTGTGTCATGCAGACAGCTCTCTAAATTCTGTTAGCCTCCTGTCAGCTTTTTTACATGGAGACCTTGTCAACGCCGTCACTGTCTACTCAGTCACATACAGCCCTGTCAACTATGAAATATATGGCCCATTAAAATTAGGCTCAATCATATTTAAGCCCCCTCCATTTTGTTCCAGCCTTAAAGGGATAGTTTGGGATTTGTCAATTTTGTTTATTCTTTATTTAACTAGGCAAGTTTGTTAAGAAAATATACTTATTTAAAATGATGGCCTACCCCGGCCAAACCCTAACCCCGGCCAAACCCTAACCCGGACAACACTGGGCCAATTGTGCGCCGCCATATGGGACTGCCCATCACGGCTGGTTGTGATACAGCCTGGAATCGAACCAGGGTCTGTAGTGACACCTCTAGAAATGAGATGCAGTACCTTAGACCGCTGCACCACTTGGGAGCCCCAAAACAAGAAGACTGATAATGAAGCTTGTTATCTATTTTACCAGAGTCCAATGAAGTCTTGGATACCATTTCTATGTCTGTCTAGTGTGAAGGAAGATAAGAGGTACTTTCACGAGCCAATGCTAACTACTGTTAGCACTAGCTTAGCCAGGCTATCAGTTTTTTCACTAAGCTAGTAAGCATTGGCTCGCAAAACTGTCTCTAACTTCCTTCATACTGGACGCAGAGTCATACAAATGGTATCCAAGAGTTCATCTGATCTGGGGAAGTAGATAACATGCTCATTGCCCAAATCCTAAACTATCCATTTAATAACACACCTTTTCAGGATCTCGATGTGTGCATGTTTCACTATAATGCGTTTGTCTGACCACCCTGTTGTTGTGGTTGTTCCTCCTCAGTCGAGGCTGGGGCTGGTGCCTGGATGACCCCCCCATGCGGGACGTGCTGGATCTGAACTCTGTTCCCCCCGGGGTCCTGTACAGTGCTGCCCACCAGTGCCGCCTACAGTACGGCTCTGGATCCCTGCTCTGTGACGACGTGGATGTAAGACCCCTGAATCTGAACCAATACTTGTCTGTTTCTTCAGCATACTCCTGCTATCTGCATATCCCTCCATGGTGTGTCCCCTCTGTCCCACAACCCTCATCACAGCTCTCCCCTTCTCACTTCTCCTCTTGTCCTCTCTGTCCTACAACCCTCATCACAACTCTCCCCTTCTCACTTCTCCTCTTGTCTTCTGTCCCACAACCCTCATCACAGCTCTCCCCTTCTCCCTTCTCTTGTCCTCTCTGTCCTACAACTCTCCCCTTCTCACTTCTCCTCTTGTCCTCTCTGTCCCACAACCCTCATCACAGCTCTCCCCTTCTCACTTCTCCTCTTGTCCTCTCTGTCCCACAACCCTCATCACAACTCTCCCCTTCTCACTTCTCCTCTTATCCTCTCTGTCCCACAACCCTTCTCACTTCTCCTCTTATCCTCTCTGTCCCACAACCCTTCTCACTTCTCCTCTTGTCCTCTCTGTCCTACAACCCTCATCACAACTCTCCCCTTCTCACTTCTCCTCTTGTCCTCTCTGTCCCACAACCCTTCTCACTTCTCCTCTTGTCCTCTCTGTCCTACAACCCTCATCACAACTCTCCCCTTCTCACTTCTCCTCTTGTCCTCTCTGTCCTACAACCCTCATCACAACTCTCCCCTTCTCACTTCTCCTCTTATCCTCTCTGTCCCACAACCCTTCTCACTTCTCCTCTTATCCTCTCTGTCCCACAACCCTTCTCACTTCTCCTCTTGTCCTCTCTGTCCTACAACCCTCATCACAACTCTCCCCTTCTCACTTCTCCTCTTGTCCTCTCTGTCCCACAACCCTTCTCACTTCTCCTCTTGTCCTCTCTGTCCTACAACCCTCATCACAACTCTCCCCTTCTCACTTCTCCTCTTGTCCTCTCTGTCCTACAACCCTCATCACAACTCTCCCCTTCTCACTTCTCCTCTTGTCCTCTCTGTCCCACAACCCTTCTCCTTCTCCTCTTGTCCTCTCTGTCCTACAACCCTCATCACAACTCTCCCCTTCTCACTTCTCCTCTTGTCCTCTCTGTCCCACAACCCTTCTCACTTCTCCTCTTGTCCTCTCTGTCCTACAACCCTCATCACAACTCTCCCCTTCTCACTTCTCCTCTTGTCCTCTCTATCCTACAACCCTCATCACAGCTCTCCCCTTCTCACTTCTCCTCTTGTCCTCTATCCTACAACCCTCATCACAACTCTCCCCTTCTCACTTCTCCTCTTGTCCTCTCTGTCCTACAACCCTCATCACAGCTCTCCCCTTCTCACTTCTCCTCTTGTCCTCTCTGTCCTACAACCCTCATCACAACTCTCCCCTTCTCACTTCTCCTCTTGTCCTCCTCTTCACTAACATTGCTCTTCATTCCCCCACTAGTTACTGTAACCCTGCGTCACCTTCTTCTCCCTCAATCACTTCCTTACTGCTCTCTGTCTTTATTCTCACATCACCCTCCATTTTGCTCTTTACTCCCCCACTCCTCATTACTCCTCATCTGCATTACTCCTCCACTCCTCATTCTCATTATTCCTCATCCTCATTACTCCTCCACTCATAATTTCTCCCCATCCTCTTTACGCCTTATCCTCGTTACTCTTCATGCTCTTTACGCCTCATCCTCATTACTCCTCCACTCATCCTCATTCATCCTCATTACTCCTCCCCTCATCCTCATTAATCCTCATTACTCCTCATCATCATTATTCCTACACTCCTCGTCCTCTTTACTCCTCATCATCATTACTCCTCATCCTCATTACTCCTCATCATCATTATTCCTACACTCCTCATCATCTTTACTCCTCCACTCCTCATCCTTATTGCTCCTCATCCTCATTACTTCTCATCCTCTTTACTCCTCCACTCCTCATCATCATTACTCCTCATCCTCATTACTCCTCATCATCATTATTCCTACACTCCTCATCCTCTTTACTCCTCCACTCCTCATTCTCATTACTCCTCATCCTCATTACTCCTCATCCTCTTTACTCCTCCACTCCTCATTCTCATTACTCCTCATCCTCATTACTCCTTATCCTTATTTCTCCTACACTTTTCCTCTTTACTTCTCCACTCATCGTCCATATTACTCCTCATCCACATTACTCCTCATCCACATTACTCCTCATCCTCATTACTCCTCATCCTCATCCTCTTTACTCCTCCACTTCTCATCCTCATTACTCCTCATCCTCTTTACTCCTCCACTTCTCATCATCATTACTCCTCATTCTCATTACTCCTCATTCTCATTACTCCTCATTGTCATTACTCCTCATCCTCTTTACTCCTCCACTCCTCATTCTCATTACTCCTCATCCTCATTACTCCTTATCCTTATTTCTCCTACACTCTTCCTCTTTACTTCGCCACTCATCGTCCATATTACTCCTCATCCACATTACTCCTCATCCTCATTACTCCTCATCCTCTTTACTCCTCCACTTCTCATCCTCATTACTCCTCATCCTCTTTACTTCTCATCATCATTACTCCTCATTCTCATTACTCCTCATTCTCATTACTCCTCCACTTCTCATCCTCATTACTCCTCATCCTCTTTACTCCTCATCATCATTACTCCTCATCATCATTACTCCTCATTCTCATTACTCCTCATTCTCATTACTCCTCCACTTCTCATCATCCTTACTCCTCATTCTCATTACTCCTCGTCCTCTTTACTCTTCATCCTCTTTACTCTTCATCCTCTTTACTCCTCTCCTCTTTACTCTTCATCCTCTTCACTCCTCTACTCCTCATTCTCATTACTCTTCATCCTCTTTACACTTCTTCCTCTTTACTCCTCTCCTCTTTACTCCTCTCCTCTTTACTCCTCTCCTCTTTACTCCTCTCCTCTTTACTCTTCATCCTCTTTACTCCTCATCCTCTCTACTCTTCATCCTCTACTCCTCTCCTCTTTATCCTCTACTCCTCATCCTCTTTACTCTTCATCCTCTTTGCTCCTCTACTCCTCATCCTCTTTACTCTTCATCCTCATTACTCCTCTCATCTTTACTCCTCTACTCCTCATCCTCATTACTCCTCCACTCCTCGTCCTCTTTACTCCTCCACTCCTCATCATCATTACTCCTCATCCTTATTGCTCCTCATCCTCATTACTCCTCATCCTCTTTACTCCTCCACTCCTCATCATCATTACTCCTCATCCTCATTACTCCTCATCATCATTATTCCTACACTCCTCATCCTCTTTACTCCTCCACTCCTCATTCTCATTACTCCTCATCCTCATTACTCCTCATCCTCTTTACTCCTCCACTTCTCATCATCATTACTCCTCATCCTTATTGCTCCTCATCCTCATTACTTCTCATCCTCTTTACTCCTCCACTCCTCATCATCATTACTCCTCATCCTCATTACTCCTCATCATCAATATTCCTACACTCCTCATCCTCTTTACTCCTCCACTCCTCATCATCATTACTCCTCATCCTCATTACTCCTCATCATCAATATTCCTACACTCCTCATCCTCTTTACTCCTCCACTCCTCATTCTCATTACTCCTCATCCTCATTACTCCTTATCCTTATTTCTCCTACACTTTTCCTCTTTACTTCTCCACTCATCGTCCATATTACTCCTCATCCACATTACTCCTCATCCACATTACTCCTCATCCTCATTACTCCTCATCCTCATCCTCTTTACTCCTCCACTTCTCATCCTCATTACTCCTCATCCTCTTTACTCCTCCACTTCTCATCATCATTACTCCTCATTCTCATTACTCCTCATTCTCATTACTCCTCATTGTCATTACTCCTCATCCTCTTTACTCCTCCACTCCTCATTCTCATTACTCCTCATCCTCATTACTCCTTATCCTTATTTCTCCTACACTCTTCCTCTTTACTTCGCCACTCATCGTCCATATTACTCCTCATCCACATTACTCCTCATCCTCATTACTCCTCATCCTCTTTACTCCTCCACTTCTCATCCTCATTACTCCTCATCCTCTTTACTTCTCATCATCATTACTCCTCATTCTCATTACTCCTCATTCTCATTACTCCTCCACTTCTCATCCTCATTACTCCTCATCCTCTTTACTCCTCATCATCATTACTCCTCATCATCATTACTCCTCATTCTCATTACTCCTCATTCTCATTACTCCTCCACTTCTCATCATCCTTACTCCTCATTCTCATTACTCCTCGTCCTCTTTACTCTTCATCCTCTTTACTCTTCATCCTCTTTACTCCTCTCCTCTTTACTCTTCATCCTCTTCACTCCTCTACTCCTCATTCTCATTACTCTTCATCCTCTTTACACTTCTTCCTCTTTACTCCTCTCCTCTTTACTCCTCTCCTCTTTACTCCTCTCCTCTTTACTCTTCATCCTCTTTACTCCTCATCCTCTCTACTCTTCATCCTCTACTCCTCTCCTCTTTACTCCTCTACTCCTCATCCTCTTTACTCTTCATCCTCTTTGCTCCTCTACTCCTCATCCTCTTTACTCTTCATCCTCATTACTCCTCTCATCTTTACTCCTCTACTCCTCATCCTCATTACTCCTCCACTCCTCGTCCTCTTTACTCCTCCACTCCTCATCATCATTACTCCTCATCCTTATTGCTCCTCATCCTCATTACTCCTCATCCTCTTTACTCCTCCACTCCTCATCATCATTACTCCTCATCCTCATTACTCCTCATCATCATTATTCCTACACTCCTCATCCTCTTTACTCCTCCACTCCTCATTCTCATTACTCCTCATCCTCATTACTCCTCATCCTCATTACTCCTCATCCTCTTTACTCCTCCACTTCTCATCATCATTACTCCTCATTCTCATTACGCCTCATTCTCATTACTCCTCATCCTCTTTACTCCTCCACTCCTCATTCTCATTACGCCTCATTCTCATTACTCCTCATCCTCTTTACTCCTCCACTCCTCATTCTCATTACTCCTCATCCTTATTTCTCCTCATCCTCTTTACTCACTCACTCATCGTCCATTACTCCTCATCCACATTACTCCTCATCCTCATTACTCCTCATCCTCTTTTCTCCTCCACTCTCATCCTCATTACTTCCTCATCCTCTTTACTCCTCATCATCATTACTCCTCATCTCATTACTCCTCATTCTCATTACTCCTCCACTTCTCATCCTCATTACTCCTCATCCTCTTTACTCCTCATCATCATTACTCCTCATTCTCATTACTCCTCATTCTCATTACTCCTCCACTTCTCATCATCATTACTCCTCATCCTCTTTACTCCTCATCATCATTACTCCTCATTCTCATTACTCTTCATCTCATTACTCCTCCACTTCTCATCATCCTTACTCCTCATCCTCTTTACTCCTCTACTCCTCATCCTCTTTACTCTTCATCCTCTTCACTCCTCTACTCCTCATTCTCATTACTCTTCATCCTCTTTACTCTTCTCCTCTTTACTCCACTCCTCTTTACTCCTCTCCTCTTTACTCCTCTCCTCTTTACTCTTCATCCTCTACTCTTCATCCTCTTTACTCCTCATCCTCTCTACTCTTCATCCTCTACTCCTCTCCTCTTTACTCCTCTACTCCTCATCCTCTTTACTCTTCATCCTCTTTGCTCCTCTACTCCTCATCCTCTTTACTCTTCATCCTCATTACTCCTCTCATCTTTACTCCTCTACTCCTCATCCTCATTACTCCTCCACTCTTCATCTTCTTTACTCCTCATCCTCTTTACTCCTTATCCTCTTTACTCATCCTCATTACTTATCCAGTCCTCATTCTCTGTCACTCAGTTATGTTCTTCTCCTCTCTATACTCACATCACCCCTATAACCTCTCAACAGACTGCTGTCTGCCCCATTAAAATGATCACACCTATAACCTCTCAACAGACTGCTGTCTGCTCCATTAAAACATCACCCCCATAACCTCTCAACAGACTGCTGTCTGCTCCATTAAACCATCACCCCCATAACCTCTCAACAGACTGCTGTCTGCTCCATTAAAACATCACCCCTATAACCTCTCAACAGACTGCTGTCTGCTCCATTAAAACATCACCCCTATAACCTCTCAACAGACTGCTGTCTGCTCCATTAAAACATCACCCCTATAACCTCTCCACAGACTGCTGTCTGCTCCATTAAAACATCACACCTATAACCTCTCAACAGACTGCTGTCTGCTTAAACCATATATGAGACATGCTCTCTAAGTGGCCACCAATCGCATCAATACACACAGCTTCCTGCGTCAGTACACACTGTGCAGCAATGCTCCGGCAATTGTCCATGTTATTGGAGTGACCGAATTTAAAGGGCAACAAATTGGAACAAAAGCATTTCATCTTTAAAGCCCAGATGTGTTGGCAAACGAGCTACAAGCCAATACATGCATATAAGGTTCAAAGTGGCAAGCTTTATGGTTTAGGACACTCAAACCTATTGGATTCACAAGTCTTTGTTTGTCTAAAAGTGTTTACAAAAAAAGGTGCAGAGAGTTTTAGACACACAAGCATATGTTGTCTTGGTTCCAGTCACGCTGCTGAAGGCAATTTTCCAGTTCTGATTCCGTTTACATTTCATGATGAAGGGGAAGACCCACAGAAGAACATACACAGAATCTGTGTTAACAGCATATGTTCATCCCCGGCGTACTTCTCAAAACGTTAATGAGAGGAACAGGTTCAATGAGTTCATCTGTACGTTAATGAACAATCATGATTCCAATAGTACCCTTTTGATAGAAAATGCTTGCCTGCTGACAGTTGATTGCCTAGGCTTCACTGTAATGTGAAAAAGATGCCGTGAGCGATAATACACTGGTCTCACATTTTAAACAGTACATCCATAAACAAGCAGCCTATAGGTTTCCCGTATTTACCTAATACACCCCTCGGGAATTCCTCGCTTGCCGCTTGATTGAATAGCGTCCCCCTTAACTGTAACAGTTTTTGACAGAATCTGAGGGGGCCTATATGTGTTGGGTTAAAGGAAAATGGGGTGATTTGCTCGAATTACCAGCGAGCTGCTGTGAGGGCCAGAAAGATAAACTCCCAGCCGCCTCGGGAGGCGGAAATAGAGCCGCCGAATGTGTATCCATTTATCACTTCTGGAATTATGGCGATTTGAGCTGGAATTACACCCGTTCCCCCTGTCAAAATGGATGTTTGGTATATCTGGCTCTTGGAAACCGTCAAGGTTTAAGTGGTTAGAACAACTGGCGCGAGACAGCGGGGAGGATAGCTGATTAACAAGCCCCTTGCTGGGCACTGAGCTCATAATTTGAGCTCATTGAGGAGTTATGCAGTGAAGTCAGCTGGAACAGGATGGATGGTGGCGCAGGACTGTGTTCCTGCAGACTTTACATAGAATTCCTCTGGCAGGGTGTTGTGTTGTGGAAACCATGTAGTTTACACCAAATCCTCTGCTTTCTAAACTGCCCTGTAAGGTTGAGAAAAATTGGCATTTCAATAGAGAGAGGGAGAAGAGAGGGAGGGAGGGGGAGTAGAGAGGGAGGGAGTGGGGAGTAGAGAGGGAGGGAGTGGGGAGTAGAGAGGGAGGGAGTGGGGAGAGAGAGGAAGGGAGTGGGGAGAGAGGGGGAGGGAATGGGGAGAGAGAGGAAGGGGGAGTAGAGAGGCAGGGAGTGGGGAGTAGAGAGGGAGGGAGTGGGGAGTAGAGAGGGAGGGAGTGGGGAGTAGAGAGGGAGGGAGGGGGAGTGGGGAGGATGGGAGTGAGAGGGGAGGGAGAGAGAGAGGGAGGGAGGGGGAGGAGAGGAGGGAGTGGGGAGGAGAGGGAGGGAGAGAGAGAGGGGGGAGTGAGAGGGAGGGAGTGGGGAGAGAGAGGGAGGGAGTGGGGAGAGAGAGAGGGAGGGAGTGGGGAGTAGAGAGGAGGGAGTGGGGAGAGGAGAGGGAGTGGGGAGGGAGAGGGGGAGTAGAGGGGAGGGAGGGAGTGGGGAGTAGAGAGGGGAGGGAGGGGGGAGTAGAGAGGAGGAGGGGGGGGAGTAGAGAGGGGGGAGAGGGAGTGGGGAGGAGAGGGAGGGAGGAAGGGAGTGGGGAGAGAGAGGGGAGGGGGGAGTGGAGGAGAGAGAGGGGAGGGAGTGGGGAGAGAGAGAGGGGGAGGGAGGGGGGAGGGAGTGGGGAGAGAGAGGAAGGGAGGGGGAGAGAGAGAGAGGGAGGGGGAGAGAGAGGGGGGGAGTGGGGAGGAGAGAGAGGGAGGGAGTGGGGAGAGAGGGGGGGGAGGAGTGGGGAAGGGGGAGTGGGGAGAGAGAGGAAGGGAGGGGGAGAGAGAGGAAGGGAGGAGAGGAGGGGGGGGGGAGAGAGAGGGGGGAGGGAGAGTGGGGAGTGAGAGGGAGGGGGAGAGGGGAGAGGGAGTGGGGAGAGAGAGGGGGAGAGGAGGAGGGAGGGGGAGAGAGAGGAGGGGAGTGGGGAGTAGAGAGGGAGGGAGTGGGGAGAGAGAGGGAGGAGAGGGGGAGTGAGGGGAGGGAGTGGGGAGGGAGGGGGTGGGGAGAGAGAGGGAGGGAGTGGGGAGAGAGAGAGGGAGTGGGGAGAGAGGGAGGGGGGAGAGAGAGGGAGGGAGGGGAGAGAGAGGGAGGGAGGGGGGAGGGAGGGGGAGAGAGGATGGGAGTGGGGAGAGGAGGGAGTGGGGAGAGAGAGGGAGGGAGTGGGGAGTAGAGAGGGAGGGGGAGAGGGGGGGGAGGGAGTGGGGAGTAGAGAGGGAGGGAGGGGGGAGAGAGAGGGAGGGAGGGGGAGAGAGAGGGGAGGGAGGGGGAGTGGGGAGAGAGGGAGGGGGAGTGGGGAGAGAGAGGGAGGGAGTGGGGAGTAGAGAGGGGAGGGGGAGTGGGGAGAGAGAGAGGGGAGGGAGGGGGAGTGGGGAGAGAGGGAGGGAGGGGGAGTAGAGAGGGAGGGAGGGGGAGAGAGAGAGGGGGGGAGTGGGGAGAGAGAGGAGGGAGGGGGAGAGGGGGAGGGAGTGGGGAGAGAGAGAGGGAGGGAGGGGGAGAGAGAGGGAGGGAGTGGGGAGAGAGAGGAGGGAGAGAGAGAGGAAGGGAGTGGGGAGAGAGAGGGAAGGGAGGGGGGTGGGGAGAGAGAGGAAGGGAGGGGGAGAGAGAGGATGGGAGTGGGGAGAGAGAGGGAGGGAGTGGGGAGAGAGAGGAAGGGAGTGGGGAGAGAGAGGGAGGGAGTGGGGAGAGAGAGAGGGAGAGGGAGTGGGGAGAGAGAGAGGGAGGGAGTGGGGAGAGAGAGGGAGGGAGTGGGGAGAGAGAGGAGGGAGGGAGTAGAGAGGGAGGGAGTGGGGAGAGAGAGAGGAGGGAGTGGGGAGAGAGAGGGGAGTGGGGAGAGAGAGGAGGGAGAGAGAGGGAGGGAGTGGGGAGAGAGAGAGGGGAGTGGGGAGAGAGAGGATGGGAGTGGGGAGAGAGAGGATGGGAGTGGGGAGAGAGAGGAAGGGAGTGGGGAGAGAGAGGAAGGGAGTGGGGAGAGAGAGGAGGGAGGGAGTGGGGAGAGAGAGGGAGGGAGTGGGGAGAGAGAGGATTGGGGAGAGAGAGGGAGGGAGTGGGGAGAGAGGGAAGGGAGTGGGAGTGGGGAGAGAGAGGAGGGGGAGTGGGGAGAGAGAGGAAGGGAGTGGGGAGTGGGGAGAGAGAGGAAGGGAGTGGGGAGAGAGAGGAAGGGAGTGAGAGGGAGGGAGTGGGGAGAGAGAGGGAGGGAGTGGGGAGAGAGAGGAAGGGAGTGGGGAGAGAGAGGAAGGGAGTGGAGAGTAGAGAGGAAGGGAGTGGAGAGAGAGAGGAAGGGAGTGGGGAGAGAGAGGAAGGGAGTGGGGAGAGAGAGGAAGGGAGTGGGGAGAGGGAGGAAGAGAGAAGGGAGAGAGAGGGATCTCCTGGGGAGAGAGAGGGGGAGGGAGTGGGGAGTAGAGAGGGAGGGAGTGGGGAGAGAGAGGGAGGGAGGGAGTGGGGAGTAGAGAGGAAGGGAGTGGGGAGAGAGAGGAAGGGGGAGAGGAGGGAGGGGGAGAGAGAGGAGGGAGGGGGAGAGGAGGGGAGTGGGAGAGAGAGGATTTCTTTGGGGAGTCTGTGTTTTGGGAGGGGGAGAGAGGGAACAGTTCCCAGAGAGGTGAGAATTTGGGGAGAGAGAGGAGGGAGTGGGGAGAGAGAGAGGGGGAGAGGAGAGGGAGGGAGAGTAGAGAGGAAGGGAGAGGAAGAGAGAGGAAGGGAGTGGGGAGAGAGAGGAAGGGAGTGGAGAGAGAGAGGAAGGGAGTGGGGAGAGAGAGAGGAAGGGAGTGGGGAGAGAGGGAAGAGATAACTTCAGGAGAGAGAGGGAGAGAGAGAGGAGGGAGGGAGAGAGAGGAGGGAGGGGGAGGAGAGGGAGGGAGGGGGAGGGAGAGGAGGGAGGGAGGGAGGAGAGGGAGGGAGGGAGGAGAGGAGGGAGGGGGAGGGAGGGAGGGAGGGAGGGAGGGGGAGGGAGGAGGGAGGGGGAGGAGAGAGGAGGGAGGGAGAGAGAGAGGAGGGAGGGGGAGGGAGGGAGAGAGAGAGAGGGGAGAGAGAGAGAGAGAGAGAGAGAGAGAGAGAGAGAGAGAGAGAGGAGAGAGAGAGAGAGAGAGAGAGAGGAGAGAGAGAGAGAGAGAGAGAGAGAGAGAGAGAGAGAGAGAGAGAGAGAGAGAGAGAGAGAGAGAGAGAGAGAGAGAGAGAGAGAGAGAGAGAGAGAGAGAGAGAGAGAGAGAGAGAGAGAGAGAGAGAGAGAGAGAGAGAGAGAGAGAGAGAGAGAGAGAGAGAGAGAGAGAGAGAGAGAGAGAGAGAGAGAGAGAGAGAGAGAGAGAGACCACACACCAACATTCTCATCCAGGGTTGGAGTTCCTACAGCCCTTTGTATGAATAACATTAGCTGCTCACTCCGTGTGCTTGGCTTTACAGGAAGCCCACCAGGGCAGGAAAGCAAGCGTGGGATAGATCATCTCCTTCAACCCTTTTTGGTGCTATTGCCAGGACTGAAGCAGGAAACCTGAATGGAATTAGGGAATCATTGGTTTCCTCTTCCCCTTTCGATAGTGGTTGGGAGGAGGACTATTTCTTTCTTAGTCTGTGTTTTGTAAACAACTCTGGAACAAAACATTCCCAATCAAATAAATGAGTGAGAATTTGACACTTTTCCCAACGGGCAAATCTTGTTGAAATGACGACATTCCAAGATTAGAACCAAGTGGTTGTGGGTTTTAAGGCTGAATCATAACTTCAGGTCTGAATTGACATTTATGCGTGATTTAGCAGGATTTAGTTATTCCGAGTTGGGATGTAATTTACTAGCTCGTTAGTAAGTAAGCGTTTCGTATACAACGAGGATACATGTTTACCAATCACTAACTGGCTGATGGAGGGATGAAGATATTACATCAAATGAAGGGATGAATTGTAGTTGTATGGAGATTTAATAAGGAGAGCCCAAATAAAGAACCACGGTGTCATTATTAAATGTAACGTGGACAAGCTGTATGATGTAGTAAAGTACATGAGCTGTATGATGTAGTAAAGTACATGAAGACCGTCAAATACACAAACTATAAATCCCTTTTGATAGCATCATTAATATATCAAATGCTCATTAATATATCAAATGCTCATTAATATATCAAATGCTCATTAATATATCAAATGCTCATTAATATATCAAATGCTCATTAATATATGCGCGCACACACACACACATGGTTGGGCCTGAAGACTGTAAGAAATTTGCATAGCAATAACTCCATTCCCTTGTGAAACACTAACCAGGTGTCCATCTTACTTTTTTAATGTGAGTAAAGTACATGTCCTCTGATGGAAACCGCTAATTTGCAAATTCTGACAAAGCAAAATACCTTTGACAAGGTGGGATCTTTTTGTGTCTGTAAAATGAATTATGCTAGAAATTGAGGTTATTTACATAACCATCATATCGAAGTAAACTTGGAATCACGTGATATTTTGTGTGGTCCTCCCACTACGACTCAGGAAAGCATGCAGTTTATTAGGCTACAGATGAAATAAATTATGATGAACTTCACAGGGTGGTGAAAGTGCACGGTGATGAACTTCACAGGGTGGTGAAAGTGCACGGTGATGAACTTCACAGGGTGGTGAAAGTGCACGGTGATGAACTTCACAGGGTGGTGAAAGTGCACGGTGACGAACTTCACAGGGTGGTGAAAGTGCACGGTGAAGAACTTCACAGGGTGGTGAAAGTGCACGGTGAAGAACTTCACAGGGTGGTGAAAGTGCACGGTGACGAACTTCACAGGGTGGTGAAAGTGCACAGTGACGAACTTCACAGGGTGGTGAAAGTGCACGGTGATGAACTTCACAGGGTGGTGAAAGTGCACGGTGACGAACTTCACAGGGTGGTGAAAGTGCACGGTGATGAACTTCACAGGGTGGTGAAAGTGCACGGTGACGAACTTCACAGGGTGGTGAAAGTGCACGGTGATGAACTTCACAGGGTGGTGAAAGTGCACGGTGACGAGCTTGATGCTCCTTTCCAATCAATATCCAGGGTCTTATTCTGGTGACATGAGGATTGACACTTGGCTGCTGCTTATTTTTATTTGTCAATCTTGCTCTTTTGTCTCTAATAATGTCATCATGCAGGTTAAACCCTCTGTATGTGTGAGCTGTTGGCTAGAGCACATGTACCAAAACCAGAGTGGGCCCCTCGCTGTATCACGCAACACACAGAGTTTAAAATGTGATGGAAACACATTTAATTTATATTTCTTGTATTTGGTACATGGGAATTTAACCTCATAAGTTATGTTTATGTGCACTATGTCATCACGCAACACATCAAGTTCATTTGGTGGAAAAACATCTCTGGTGGGAAAAATGAGCATATTGTTTTTCTGCAGGTGTTAGAATTTTTAAATTCAAATTTGTCAACAATTGTATGGACCTAGCTACTGACACATCCATCCTATCATTCCCCACAGAGGCACAACACAGCATGCAGGGCTGACATGATTGTTCTGTTCACTTCTTCTTTGTTTTATCTCCTTTTTGATAACCACAACAGTCTTCTGAGTATGACCGAATGGACCAGCCAATCTGTCTGCGATGTTTGTCGAGTAATTGAAAAAGAAGGGCATCAGCTCTCTCACAGTTCGATAGATGTTTGTTCATTGTCCTCTAGCGCGTTCTAAAGCCGAACAGCTTCAAGAAGGTCAATGCTAACGTCAGAATCAGACACCGCTGACCATTCTGCCTCTTCACAAACAAAATGTCAGTCCCCCCCCACAAAAATACACACAAGTCTATCTCCATCGTCCCAATCTCCCAGCACCAGTCCGATAAACCCTGAAATCGTCCTTTTGGAGCTCTTATCTCAAGTCTCCACATTCAGCAATGGAGTAGATGGTGAAGTCCCAGTCGCCCCCCTCTCTCCTTGGTGTTGTGTGAGGGAGCAGACCATGTCTCTCTCCAGAGAGGCTTGTAGTAGCTTCCCAACGTGTCATCCCATGCCACCAGCTTGTACTTATCGCAGCACCAGGACGCCAGACCGGAGTCACTGTCTCTGACCTAGGGTCAATCTTTAAGAGTGCTCTCAGAGTCGGACGCACCTCCGGACACCCCCCTCAGGGCTCAGACACAAGCGATCTTCCTCATGATAAGAAAGCTTTTCGGCGGGATAAAATGCTGAGCAGTGAACTTGGTACCATTTTGCCAGTGCAAAGGTTAAGACTTGGCTTGTGTATCAGCAAAGATTATGTAGGAGGCTCGGTGGGTGGTGTAGGGGGCTCGGTGGGTGGTGTAGGAGGCTCGGTGGGTGATGTAGGGGGCTCGGTGGGTGGTGTAGGAGGCTCGGTAGGTTACGTAGGGGGCTCGGTGGGTGGTGTAGGAGGCTCGGTGGGTTACGTAGGGGGCTCGGTGGGTGATGTAGGGTGCTCGGTGGGTGGTGTAGGAGGCTCGGTGGGTTACGTAGGGGGCTTGGTGGGTGGTGTAGGGGGCTCGGCGGGTGGTGTAGGGGCTCGGGGTGGTGTAGGGTGGTGTAGGGGCTCGGTGGGTGGTGTAGGGGCTCGGTGGGTGGTGTAGGGGGCTCGGTGGGTGGTGTAGGGGGCTCGGTGGGTGGTGTAGGGGGGGGCTCGGGGTGGGTTGGGTTACGTAGGGGCTTGGTGGGTGGTGTAGGAGGCTCGGTGGGTGATGTAGGGGGCTCGGTGGGTGATGTAGGGGGCTCGGTGGGTGGTGTGGAGGCTCGGTGGGTTACGGGGGGCTCGGTGGGTTACGTAGGGGGCTCGGTGGGTGGTGTAGGGGGCTCGGTGGGTGGTGTAGGGGGCTCGGCGGGTGATGTAGGGGGCTCGGTGGGTGGTTTCTGGGGCTCGTGGGTGATGTAGGGGGCTCAGTGGGTGGTTTTGGGGGCTCGTGGGGGTGATGTAGGGGCTCGGTGGGTGGTGTAGGGGGCTCGGTGGGTGATGTAGGGTGCTCGGTGGGTGGTGTAGGGGGCTCGGTGGGTTACGTAGGGGGCTCGGTGGGTGGCGTAGGGGGCTCGGTGGGTTAGGGTAGGGGGCTCGGTGGGTTACTCGGTGGGTGGTGTAGGGGGCTCGGTGGGTGGTGTAGGGGCTCGGTGGGTGGTGTAGGAGGCTCGGTGGGTGGAGGCGTAGGGGGCTCGGTGGGTGATGTAGGGGGCTCGGTGGGTGATGTAGGGGGCTCGGTGGGTTATGTAGGGGGCTCGGTGGGTGGTGTAGGAGGCTCAGTGGGTTACGGGGGCTCGGTGGGTGATGTAGGGGGTGGGTGATGTAGGGTGCTCGGTGGGTGATGTAGGGTGCTCGGTGGGTGATGTAGGGGCTCGGTGGGTTACGGGGGCTCGGTGTGTGATGTAGGGGGCTCAGTGGGTGACATAGGGGGATCGTTGGGTGATGTAGGATGCTCGGTGGGTGGTTTCTGGGGCTCGTGGGTGATGTAGGGGCTCAGTGGGTGGTTTTGGGGGCTCGTGGGTGATGTAGGGGGCTCGGTGGGTGGTGTAGGGGCTCGGTGGGTGATGTAGGGGGCTCGGTGGGTGGCGTAGGGGCTCGGTGGGTGGCGTAGGGGGCTCGGTGGGTGATGTAGGGGGCTCGGTGGGTGGGTAGGGGGCTCGGTGGGTGGCGTAGGGGGCTCGGTGGGTGGCGTGGGGGCTCGGTGGGTGGCGTAGGGGGCTCGGTGGGTGGTGTAGGGGGGCTCGGTGGGTGGCGTAGGGGGCTCGGGGTGATGGGGGCTGGGGGGGGCTCGGTGGGTGGCGTAGGGGGCTCGGTGGGTGGCGTAGGGGGCTCGTGGGTGATGTAGGGGGCTCGGTGGGTGGCGTAGGGGGCTCAGTGGGTGGCGTAGGGGGCTCAGTGGGTGACGTAGGGGGCTCGGTGGGTGACGTTGGGTGGCTCGGTGTAGGACATCTACACCACCTGATGTCACAGGAAGGCCATAAAGATCATCAAGGACAACAACCACCCGAGCCACTGCCTGTTCACCCCGCTATTATTCAGAAGGCGAGGTCAGTACAGGTGCATCAAAGCAGGGACTGAGAGACTGAAAAACAGCTTCTATCTCAAGGCCATCAGACTGTTAAACAGCCACCACTAACATTGAGTGGCTGCTGCCAACACACTGACTCAACTCCAGCCACTTTAATAATGGGAATTGATGGAAATTGATGTAAAATATATCACTAGCCACTTTAAACAATGCTACTTAATATAATGTTTACATACCCTACATTACTCATCTCATATGTATATACCATACTCTATATCATCTACTGCATCTTTATGTAATTCATGTTTCACTAGCCACTTTAAACTATGCCACTTTGTTTACATACCCTACATTACTCATCTCATATGTATATACTGTACTCGATACCATCTACTGCATCTTGCCTATGCTGCTCTGTACCATCACTCATTCATATATCTTTATGTACATATTCTTCATCCCTTTACACTTGTGTGTATAAGGTAGTAGTTTTGGAATTGTTAGGTTAGATTACTCGTTGGTTATTACTGAATTTCGGAACACTCGCATTAACATCTGCTAACCATGTGTATGTGACAAATAAATTTGATTTGATTTGAAGCGTGTAATATAGTTTTCTAGCAAAGACCAATGCAGTACCAACTGTAAATGAATCAATAGTTTAATTCCACAAGATGGTTGACCAAGATGGTTACCTAGTTAAAGTTGTGGCTAGCTAGCTAACTAAATTACCAACTAATTTTGCGAACTGCACATCACTACCCATGAAGCATCGTTACCCAGCACTCCACAAAAACTGTCTCATAGCGAGTGATGTCACCAATTGAAACACTACTAGCTCGCACCGCTAACTAGCTAGCCATTTCACACCGGTTACAACAGCATGGAAGGTTCTTTTGAAATATGCCGTCCTGTGGGGCTCAACATTGATTCATGAAGTATTCATGAAGTAACATCCCCAGATAGTGTAGAGAGAAATGACATCCTTAATGCCAGAGAGCATTACTTCACAGATGGCTACAGTACATATCATTTGATTCTGTAATGGTTTTCTTGGAACATATCGTATTAATCCTAATCCTCGCTGTACGTCTCTGTCGTGTTTTAAACCCGGTAATGTTTGCTGTTCCAAATCCTTTCCTGAGCTAAACCTCTCGGGAAATAACCAGAGTAAATCAGATGTACTGTATGTTTTTGGATATGGCAGACGTGTGCCTCTCGCTTAATACCTCATCTTTATACACACATCGCCGCTACATGTCTACAGTAACTAGAAAATAAGACCATTAGTCACAGTTCACTACATTTTCACAATTGGTTTCACAATATTATATACAGTACCAGAACAGGATTCAAATAGCATAATAGTATATGAAATCGCTCAAATACTTTTAGTCTCTGTTTGAGCCAGCCTGGAGTGCCAGAAGGTCAGACTTTGCAGTGAAAGTTGGAATCCATAGTAATTCATAAGGCGACCTTATTTCGAGATCAACTGCTCATTACAACTTACTTCAATGTTCTTCTGTTGAAAAATGTACATATCATGTCAGCTACACATTATTTAGATGTGTCTTTGTGAAATGATGTCAGCCATCTCTCTGTACTGGGGCCCTGGCTCAGAAGACAGCTGGCTCTCATGCCCTTAGCAACTGTTCCCAGGGATGTTTTAATGTTTAATTCATCATGTTGGAGGCATAATTGAGTTGATGTGGGCAGGAAGTAACTACGACTCTTTGTCTCTTCCCTGTAGAACGTCTGCAGTACGTTGTGGTGCACTGTGGGGACAACTTGTCACTCAAAGCTGGATGGTGCAGTCGACGGGACCAGGTGTGGTGAGGACAAGGTGAGTGTAAACACTTCCTGGGACCAGGTGTGGTGAGGACAAGGTGAGTGTAAACACTTCCTGGGACCAGGTGGGGTGAGGACAAGGTGAGTGTAGACTCTTCCAGGGACCAGGTGGGGTGAGGACAAGGTGATTGTAAACACTTCCTGGGACCAGGTGGGGTGAGGACTAGGTGAGTGTAAACACTTCCTGGGACCAGGTGGGGTGAGGATTAGTTGAGTGTAGACACTTCCTGGGACCAGGTGGGGTGAGGACTAGGTGAGGGTAGACACTTCCTGGGACCAGGTGGGGTGAGGACTAGGTCAGTGTAGACACTTCCTGGGACCAGGTGGGGTGAGGACAAGGTGAGTGTAGACTCTTCCTGGGACCAGGTGGGGTGAGGACAAGGTGAGTGTAAACACTTCCTGGGACCAGGTGGGGTGAGGACTAGGTGAGTGTAGACACTTCCTGGGACCAGGTGGGGTGAGGATTAGGTGAGTGTAGACACTTCCTGGGACCAGGTGGGGTGAGGACTAGGTGAGTGTAGACACTTCCTGGGACCAGGTGGGGTGAGGACTAGGTGAGTGTAGACACTTTCTGGGACCAGGTGGGGTGAGGACTAGGTGAGTGTAGACACTTTCTGGGACCAGGTGGGGTGAGGACTAGGTGAGTTTAGACACTTCCTGGGACCAGGTGGGGAGAGGATTAGGTGAGTTTAGACACTTCCTGGGACCAGGTGGGGTGAGGACTAGGTGAGTGTAGACACTTCCTGGGACCAGGTGGGGTGAGGACTAGGTGAGTTTAGACACTTCCTGGGACCAGGTGGGGTGAGGATTAGGTGAGTTTAGACACTTCCTGGGACCAGGTGGGGTGAGGATTAGGTGAGTTTAGACACTTCCTGGGACCAGGTGGGGTGAGGATTAGGTGAGTTTAGACACTTCCTGGGACCAGGTGGGGTGAGGATTAGGTGAGTTTAGACACTTCCTGGGACCAGGTGGGGTGAGGATTAGGTGAGTTTAGACACTTCCTGGGACCAGGTGGGGTGAGGATTAGGTGAGGGTATTTTATTCTCTTGATTTTCCTCCTCGTTACCAGGATGACTTGAGGAGTTAGGTAAAAAAAACTATCAATTTTAGAATTGCTAGCCCAATGTTGCTGCTTCTGGTAGTATGTTTGTAATCGTGCACTGGAGACTGTGTTTTTGTACCCCCAAACATAAGGAAATGATGAGTTAGTTCATGAAGACCTAGAAGATTATAAATCACAATGTTTCACTGAGCATCCAAGTGAAGTATTGAAATGTGTGATTGTCAGTGGTGCTTTGACGGGGAGTGTGTGGCGGTGGGACACCAGCCTGAGAGCGTCAAAGGGGGCTGGGCTCCATGGAGCGAGTGGTCTGCCTGTTCCAGAACCTGTGGGGCCGGAGTTCAGAACGCCCAGAGGGACTGCGTCAACCCAGTGTAAGTCCTAATGGATTAGTCTACGCACCTGCACCGGAGAATTAGAATTAGTAGAACGCACATTCAAATTCAAAGCAACATTCTGTGGTGTGAACACCGGCAGGTACACCATCTTGTGTTATCTGGTTTCAGATGTATTTTTAAAGCAGAACACCAAGGGGCTCTCGCAGGAGGGGCACCGCTTACTGTTAGTATATAGTTTATGCTGTTGACTCATCAGTACTAAACAGGGACTTAAATAACCCTTAAAGCTACACTCTTTAATCTCTGTTTTCACCCACTATGTGGCACTAACATTACTATTTGTAAATAGTTGTTGGGTACTTGCCAATGTAACTACCTCTGAGTATTGTAATTCTGTGTTAACGTCCCCAAAGCCAAAGATGAGAGGGCTGTTTTTAGGGCAGTTACCACAGAATACTGTTAACAAACAGTGGTAGAAGAAGGCCTGCACGTTTAAAAGCACAAAATATCAATCAGTATGTGGACATCGGTGTGTTTAAAAAAAAACATTTACTTCACCTTTATTTAACCAGGTAAGCTAGTTGAGAACAAGTTCTCATTTGCAACTGCGACCTGGCCACGATAAAGCATAGCAGTTCGACACATACAACAACACAGAGTTACACATAGAATGAACAAAACATACAGTCAATAATACAATAGAAAAAAAAGAGTACAAAGTCTATATACAGTGAGTGCAAATTAGGTCAAATAAGGGAGTTAAGGCAATACATAGGCCATGGTGGCGAAGTAATTACAATATGGCAATTAAACACTGGAATGGTAGATGTGCAAAAGATGGATGTGCAAGTAGAGATACTGTGGTGCAAAAGGAGCAAAATAAATAAATACAGTATGGGGATGAGGTAGATAGATGGGCTGTATACAGATGGGCTATGAACAGGTGCAGTGATCTGTGAGCCTCTCTGACAGCTGGTTCTTAAAGCTAGTGAAGGAGATGGGAATCTCCAGCTTCAGACTTTTTTGCAGTTCGTTCCAGTCAGTGGCAGCAGAGAACTGGAAGGACAGGCGACCAAAGGAAGAATTGGCTTTGGGGGTGACAAGTGAGATATACCTGCTGGAGCGTGTGCTACGAGTGGGTGCTGCTATGGTGACCAGAGCGCTGAGATAGGGCGGGGCTTTACCTAGCAGAGACTTGTAGATAACCTGTAGCCAGTGGGTTTGGCAACGAGTATGAAGCGAGGGCCAAGACCGATGTCCAGGTACTGTACGTATCAGATATTCCAGTGGACTATACATGCAGACCATGCTCCATCAGACCATGTTCCATCAGACCATGTTCCATCAGACCATGTTCCATCAGACCATGTTCCATCAGACCATGTTCCATCAGACCATGTTCCATCAGACCATGTTCCATCAGACCATGTTCCATCAGACCATGCTCCATCAGACCATGCTCCATCAGACCATGTTCCATCAGACCATGTTCCATCAGACCATGTTCCATCAGACCATGTTCCATCAGACCATGTTCCATCAGACCATGTTCCATCAGACAATGTTCCATCAGACAATGTTCCATCAGACCATGCTCCATCAGACCATGCTCCATCAGACCATGCTCCATCAGACCATGCTCCATCAGACCATGCTCCATCAGACCATGTTCCATCAGACCCATGTTCCATCAGACCATGTTCCATCAGACCATGTTCCATCAGACCATGTTCCATCAGACCATGTTCCATCAGACCATGTTCCATCAGACCCATGTTCCATCAGACCATGTTCCATCAGACCCATGTTCCATCAGACCCATGTTCCATCAGACCCATGTTCCATCAGACCCATGTTCCATCAGACCCATGTTCCATCAGACCCATGCTCCATCAGACCATGTTCCATCAGACCATGTTCCATCAGACCATGTTCCATCAGACCAGAGAGAGAAGTGGCAGACATTTTGATTGATGGGATCCAATAGGATTGTGTTAGGAGTTCATAGTTTCCCGACATGGAAGAGAGAGAAGTGGCAGACATTTTGATTGATCCAATAGGATTGTGTTAGCAGTTCATAGTTTCCCGACATGGAAGAGAGAGAAATGGCAGACATTTTGATTGATCCAATAGGATTGTGTTAGGAGTTCATAGTTTCCCGACACGGCAGAGAGAGAAGTGTCAGAAAAGGCAGCACTGTGCTGTTGGGGCTACTGGAGGACTGGCATTGGGCAGTGGTGAAAAGTACTGTCAAAATAATTTAAAGTACTACTGAAATAGTTTTTTTGAGTATCTGTACCTTACTTTACTATTTATATTAATGACAACTTTTACTTTTACTTCACTACATTCCTGAAGAAAATGGTACTTTTTAGCCCATACATTCTCCATGACAACCAGAAGTACTTGTTACATTTTGAATCCTTGCTTAGCAGGACAGGATAATGGTTCAATTTCCATTACAATGCCTTACAATAGAGGAGAGAACTCACTTGAGGACCGCTTGAAGAGCATTAGCATTCATAAGAGGAGTGTCTCTGATTGCAGTTATCATTGGTTGTGTTGGTAAGGACTTCACCGCATCATCACTTATGTCATCCCTTTATTTTCAATGACCAATGAACATGAAATGCACATTATGTTCACAAAATAACATTTCAACCATCGAATGACACAGAATCTGTCATTTAAGTTCGTGCTGTAGTCTCATTTTCACCTCATCACCTGATTTACTTAAAGGCCCAGTGCACTCAAAAACTAGATTTCCCTGTGATTTTATATGTAATTCCACACTGAGTTGGAATAATGCTATTAAATTATGAAAATGATGATAATGCCCTTTTAGTGTAAGATCTGTTTGAAAAGACTTCCTGAAATTTCAGCCTGTATTGGTGGGATGGCCAGGCTTGTAAAAGATACTGTATCTATGTCAATGTGAGTCACCCGTGTTGAGCCTCCCCCCGCCCCCGGTTGTCACATGCCCTACAGCCACCTGAAAATACTATTATCATCCATTTAAAGACATGCCTGTTTGTCCACTAACAGGATGACACTCCGCTCTACTCTCTCCTCTCCTCCAGTCCCAAGTACGGAGGGAAGTACTGCGTGGGGGAGCGAAGGCGCTACAAGATCTGTAACAGCACCCGCTGCCCCCCCAACCAGCCCTCCTTCAGACTCATCCAGTGCAGTCACTTTAACACCATGCTTTACAAGGGCAAGTTCTACAAATGGGTGCAGGTCAACAACCGAGGTGAGTGTGCGTTGTTCTAGCTAGATACTGTAACATAAACTCTTACACCCCAAAGTAACTAAATAACACAGAATACAGTTCGATTTTAGCCTGTATGTTTTGTCAACTTTAGAGTGACAGTGCAAACAAGAGAAAATACACTGTCACTTCATAAACATTTTTCAAAACCGTTCATTGTTCGACATCCGAGCAAAGGCCTGTAGCCATTTCATGTCAGTAAAGCAGGTGATGTGAGTTGCGTATTTGTTGCCTTCCAAACACCATTGTGAAGAAATTCAATTTGCATTCCAAACACCATTATAGCCATGACATTTCTGTCTATTGACTGAAATGTTGGTTTGAGATCCATTGTGGAGCAAGACAGACAGTGTGTCTCATTCTGGTATAAATCATTTTTTCATCTATTCACCTGGAACTATGAAAAGTGTGCAAACCAACTATTGTTTGGCATGCCAATAAGGCATACTTTTACAACAGCACTTAGTAATATTTAACTGTACAGTGTGTGCTGTGTTTATCAGGAATAGAAAGAGAAAACCGCTTAAAGCAATGTAATACGTTAACATTTCTCAGTTTACTACCGTGAATAGACAAGGTTGGAAAACCATGATTCCTTGTCGAAATAGAAATGTTCTCATTGGAAACCCTTCTATAACATTATATACAGTATCGCACAGCAGCTCCTTGTGTTCCCAGCTTGTAATTTACTATGTTATCAGCCTGAAGAATGTTGAGACACGGGACACCGACCAGATTATCCCTAGCTAAATGAACGTGGGGGTGACGATAACGTTAAGCCTGAGTTCAGGTTACACAGGTCTGTGCAGTGTCAGTAATCTGCAGAGTGGTGTTGCTCTGACAGTGGATGTGTTAAAGACAGGACCAAATATGTAAACGAGGGTAATGCTTGAACCCTACAGTACCTTCGGAAAGTATTCAGACCCCTTGACTTTTCCACATTTTGTTACAATACAGCTTTATTCTAAAACTGAATCTACACATAATGACAAAGCGAAAACAGGTTTTGTAGACATTTTTACTAATTTATTAAAAATAAAAAACAGATACCTTATTTACATAAGTATTCAGACCCTTTGCAATGAGACTGGAATCTGAGCTCAGGTGCATCCTGTTTCCATTGATCATCCTTGAGATGTTTCTACAACTTGATTGGAGTCCACCTGTGGTAAATTCAAATGATTGGACATGATTTGGAAAGGCACACACCTGTCTATATAAGGTCCCACAATTGATAGTGCATGTCAGAGCAAAAACCAAGCTATGAGGTCGAAGGAATTGTCCATAGACCTCCAAGACATGATTATGTTGAGGCACAGGTCTGGTGAAGGGTACCAAAACATTTCTGCAGCATTGAAGTTCCTCAAGAACACAGTGGCTTCCATCATTCTTAAATGGAAGAAGTTTGGAACCACCAAGACTCTTCCTAGTGTCTGGCTGCCTGGCCAAACTGAGCAATCGGGGGAGAAGGACCTTGGTCAGGGAGGTGACGAACAACCCGATGGTCACTCTGACAGAGCTCTAGAGTTCCTCTGTGGAGATGGAAGAATCTTCCAGAAGGACAACCATCTCTGCAGTACTTCATCAATCAGGCCTTTATGGTAGAGTGGCCAGACGGAAGCCACTCCTCAGGAAAATGCACATGACAGCCCGCTTGGAGTTTGCCAAAAGGCACTTAGACTCTTACCATGAGAAACAAGATTATCTGGTCTGATGAAACCAATATTGAACTCTTTGGCCTGAATGCCAAACATCATATCTGGAGGAAACCTGGCACCATCCCTACGGGGAAGCATGGTGGTGGCAGCATCATGCTGTGGGGATGTTTTTCAGTGGCAAGGACTGGGAGACTAGTTGGAATCGAGGCAAAGAGGAACAGAGAAAAGTACAGAGAAATCCTTTATAAAAAACCTGCTCCAGAACGCTCAGGACCTCAGACTGGGACGAAGGTTCACTTTCCAACAGGACAATGACCCTAAGCACAAGGTCAAGACAACGCATGAGTGGCTTTGGGACAAGTCTCTGAATGTCCTTGAGTGGCCCAGCAAGAGCCCGGTCTTGAACCAGATCAAACATCTCTGGAGAGACCTGGAAATAGCTGTGCAGCAACATTCCCCCATCCAACCTGACAGAGCTTAAGAGGATCTGCAGAGAAGAATGGAAGAAACTCCCGAAGCCAAGCTGGTAGCATCATACCGAAGAAGACTTGATGCTGTAATCGCTGCCAAAGGTGCTTCAATATAGTACTGAGTAAAGGGTCAGGAATACTGATGTAAATGTAATATTTCAGTTGTGTCATGACTGGCCTGTGAGGATCAGGTTACAGTGGATCATGGTTCTACAGGGATATCTCTGCCTCCCGCAGAGGGGGAGGTATAGAGGGATTGATGGGAGGGGGTGTTTATGATACCTCACACCCTTTGTAAATCTTAAGGCAGCAGACTAATCCTTTTTCATTTAATGTTTAGGACTGGAATGTCTGTGTGGGCCTTATGGAGAATCTACCTCAGAACTGTAACATGAAATAAATGGACTTTGGGACATTATATTTCATCAACCAAAATGGTGGTAACAATGATAGATGGAATATGAGAATGAATGTTGATTTTTGTGACGTCATTAAGTTAAATGACAGCGCTATAACGAAAACATTAACTTTCAGAGTTTTCATTAAATATGCATGTTTACATACTGCGCGTTGTGTAGAAAATATCCATACCAAAGAGAATGTTTTTGTAACGATGAACTGTAATTCTAGTTGTCTAAACGAGATCGTAGTAAGTTCTAATACCTTGCCTTGTAACTAGCTACGCCCCAAGGAACCTAGAGAGCGTGTCATAAAGACGGGGCTTTCTACGCCCCAAGGAACCTAGAGAGTGTGTCATAAAGACGGGGCTTTCTACGCCCCAAGGAACCTAGAGAGTGTGTCATAAAGACGGGGCTTTCTACCCTGTGGTATAAAACATGTGAGTTAAGAATTTACATACTTGACTAAGTTGACTGCACGCTGCAACCCCAGAACGCAACACAAGGAAGAGGAAAAGAAACCTCTTAACAATCAATGCTAGGACTGTATCTAAGAAGATGTATCTAAGAAGGTGAATTCAAGAAGGACCAATCGGTTATTCTCTTCAAGTCATCGGTTGTCTACACGGCCCTCCTACCCAAGCTGGGAGCGTCGACATGGCTGATTAGCCTCCTAAGAAGACCACTCTCACAGAACGAGTGCAAGGAAACAGACAACCAAGAGAAAGGGCATTATGACATCGTGTGGACAATCAGAGACTTACACCTAATAACAAAGGAGACGCAGCCCTCGAAAGATCAGGGCGTCGGCCAAACCTATCCCACTAAGCGGAACTCGGCCCATGAAGAGGTACCCAACGGAGTCCTTCAACACGTAAATACATGCATTATAATTCTGACCCATAAGAGCGGCAATTCGGGGCAAAGTGTCAGGGTTAAACTAAGCATAGTTTACAAATGTATCCAAGTGTGCTTTTATCAGTAACTCATTAAACAAACTTTTCCCGTGGTGCCCCAGGATACTGAGTTAATGGTTACAGGATTAATTTAATCACGTAATTATAAACATAGTTAATTATTCAATAAATAGCATGTCATCACATTAACGATAAATACGTCACAAGTTTTTAGTTGTTGTAAATTAGCAAAAATGTGTAAAAAACTGTTTTTTCTTTGTCATTATGGGGTATTGTGTGTAGATTGATGAAGGAAAAAACAATTTAATCCATTTTAGAATAAGGCTGTGACGTAACAAAATGTGGAAAAAGTCACCGGGTCTGACTACTTTCCGAAAGCAGTGTATAACATTGAATTTGTCCCAAAAATGAAATCAAAAGAAAGTATGTTTTGAAGTACCTGTCCTATACAGTGGGGCAAAAAAAGTATTTAGTCAGCCACCAATTGTGCAAGTTCTCCCACTTAAAAAGATGAGAGAGGCCTGTACTTTTCATCATAGGTACACTTCAACTATGACAGACAAAATGAGAAAAAAAATCCAGAAAATCACATTGTAGGATTTTTAATGAATTTATTTGCAAATTATGGTGGAAAATAAGTATTTGGTCAATAACAAAAGTTTATCTCAGTACTTTGTTATATACCCTTTGTTGGCAATGACAGAGGTCTGTCATAGTTGAAGTGTACCTATGATGAAAATTACAGGCCTCTCTCATCTTTTTTAAGTGGGAGAACTTGCACAATTGGTGGCTGACTAAATACTTTCCCCCCCACTGTATCTGTGAGATTTAAGGAGGCTCTGAAAAATAAAAAAAAGGTACAGTGGAATTACCTGTGTAGCTTGATAAGGGGAAAAAACAATCAATTATAGAATAAGGCTGTAACACTAACAATTAACCAACTGACAAGCTAACTGTTACCCAACTGACAAGCTAACTGTTACCCAACTGACAAGCTAACTGTTACCCAACTGACAAGCTAACTGTTACCCAACTGACAAGCTAACTGTTACCCAACTGACAGGCTAACTGTTACCCAACTGACAAGCTAACCTTAACCCAACTGACAAGCTAACCTTAACCCAACTGACAGGCTAACCGTTACCCAACTGACAAGCTAACTGTTACCCAACTGACAAGCTAACTGTTACCCAACTGACAAGCTAACTGTTACCCAACTGACAAGCTAACTGTTACCCAACTGACAAGCTAACTGTTACCCAACTGACAAGCTAAGCGTTACCCAACTGACAAGCTAAGCGTTACCCAACTGACAAGCCAACCGTTTCCCAACTGACAAGCTAACCGTTTCCCAACTGACAAGCTAACTTTTACCCAACTGACAAGCTAACCGTTACCCAACTGACAAGCTAAGCGTTACCCAACTGACAAGCTAACCGTTACCCAACTGACAAGCTAACCGTTTCCCAACTGACAAGCTAACCGTTACCCAACTGACAAGCTAACCGTTACCCAACTGACAAGCTAACCGTTTCCCAACTGACAAGCTAACCGTTTCCCAACTGACAAGCTAACCGTTTCCCAACTGACAAGCTAACTTTTACCCAACTGACAAGCTAACCGATACCCAACTGATTACATACGGTAACAAATGACATAATGCTGCTTGGTCATGTTATGGTCATGCTTAGGACAGCGTTGGTTGTCTTAATGCCAGATACAGGCCTAAAGCAAAGTGATACCTTGTCGCTAAAGTAAGGTGACACCTAACCTGTTTGTGTTTGCCAGTGAACCCCTGCGAGCTGCACTGCCGCCCTCTGAACGAGTACTTCTCAGAGAAGATGCTGGATGCGGTCATTGACGGGACCCAGTGCTATGAGGGCAGCTTGAGCCGAGACATGTGTGTTAACGGCATCTGCAAGGTAGCGGCAACCTTGTCCCCAGAAATCTCTCTTCTCTCTGTCTCTCTCACTCCCTCATGCCTCTCGCTCCTTGCTCTCTCACTCTCTCTCATTCTCTACTCAAATTGTCATTCCCTCCTAAAGTGTAAACTGAGTGAACTTCATTTGTTAAGCTCCCCTTGTTGACATACTTCTCCTGGTCTCAACATTGTGCTTTAGGGATGTCATTTCATATGGACTTTGTTTAGTCGGGCTGCTGCTTGTTTTCTCCGCAGAATGATGTTGAACGCTGTACATTCTGTATGAAAATGAGTGTGCTGTTCGAGTAAGTCATTATCTCGCACAGTACAGTCTCACGGTTGTCCAATATCTTCATCCCAAAATGTCAGGTCTGATTGGACCAAGAAAATAATGATACACTACCCGAGATGCATCATTTGGTGAATTGATGTACTGTAGTGGGGACACATTTTGTTGTCATGACCCCAGTTGACCCCAGTTGAGCCATTCTGTTTAAAAGCTGGCTTTGTTTAATTGGTTTTGGCTGAAAGCAGTTAAATATTTAGACTGTTTATAAGCCAGTCAAATATTAATGTTAGAATCTATGCTTTTAGCCTTTTATCTTGTTTCATTTACATCTTCAAACAAGACCAACATTGTGACCCTGGTCTTTGGTTTCCATAGTTTCCACTCATGTCCAAGACATAGGTCATGTTCCCCTGTTTAGACGTTGCATACATCAACCAATGATTGCGTGCCATGTCATCGACTGTGCCGTTGGACAGCAGATTGCTTTAACATGTGACGTGGTTAACTGATACGTAAAATACCTATCAAGGTATCGTAAGACCTGGCATCCATCAGCAACACCTGAGCAGAGGAACGTGCTCATTATCTAAGGACTGGAAGATGAGGGATTTAGAGTTCACAATGCAACTGAGGTTAAAGGGAAAGATCACCTCAAGTTAAAGGGATAGTTTCATTTGTGAATCATCACTCCAGAGGGATAGTTCACACTAAAACAACGTTTGTCAGATGTTTTCATACGGCACAAAGTCATCTGAAGTTTACCTCCGTCCACACCATCTGTTGTATAGATCTGGCTAGACTATATGCACCAGGATAAATCAGCAGGGCTCAGTTTCACCGAAGCTACTGAAACAATGAGCAATTGCACATTCTTCAAACTCATTCCACAGAGGGCTGAGTATCTGTGGGTTTTCGCTCCTCCCTTGTACTTTATTGATGAATTAAGGTCACTGATTAGTAAAGAACTCCCCTCAGCTGTTTGTCTAGTTCCTAATTGAAAGGAAAAACCAAAAACCCACAGACACTAGGCCCTCCATGGAATGAGTTTGACACCCCTGAGCTATTGGAACCTCTTATGTTCCACAGTATACACAGTGGAGGCTGCTGAGGGGGAGGACGGCTCATAATAACGTCTGGAACGGAGCAAATGGAATGGCATCAAACACATGGAAACCATGTGTTTGGTGTATTTGATACCATTCCACCAATTCCGCTCCAGCCATTACCACGAGCCTGTCCTCCCTGATTAAGGTACCACTAACCTGCTATGATACACAACAAATGACACGTAGATCACGTTGGAGCTATGGAAATGTTTGTCAAACATTGTTTTTAAGGTGAACTATTTCTCTGATGACAAATGCTCATTCCTGGGTCCTGTCCCTCTACAGGAGATTGTAGAGCCTTGTGCTCAAACGTTTCCCTGACATTTCATTTTTGCGTGTCAGACAGGTGACATTAGTTTTCTGCATCACCTCAGACAACACTCATTTTTCATGATCTCCATTTTTTTCACACAACGTTATTATAGTACATACTATGTATATTTTACTTGCAAGGTGGACGTATTGATGGATAAAGTAATTACCTCCCAACAGTCTCACTCTTGTCCGATATCTTCATCCAAACTTTCAGACTGTGTTCTAAGCTCTGATTGGACGAGCTAACGAATTTGGATGACTTCATGGGGCGAGGATCACATTTTGTTGTGGTAACCCCAGTTGAGCCGTTCTTTTTAAATGCTGGCTTTGTTTAATTGGTTTTGGCTGAAAGCAGTTAAATATTTAGTCTGTTTATAAGCCAGTCAAATATTGATGTTAGGATCCAACTGAGAATTTGAATATAGAACGTTTCTCTGATACGTTTTCATTTTGTCCATATTCTTTCCAAATAACATATGTATAGTAGATGGATAATTTGGTTACTAGATGTAGTGGGGACACAATGTGGTTGTGGTAACCCCAGTTATTAAATGCTAATAACTGGGGTTACCACAACCACATTGTGTGAGTCCTATTGTGTGAGTCCTATTGTGTGAGTCCTATTGTGTGAGTCCTATCACGCTACAGGAGATTGTCCTGCCTTGTGCTTATTGCTACCTTAGCATTTCTTTCTTTGTTTGTTGTTCATTTTCTGCATCACCTCAGACAACTCATTTTTCAATATCTCAGTGACTACAGAATAAATGGGGAGATGATTATCTAGCAGAACTGTGAATTTGAATATAGAAAGTTTCTTTGATAAATTTTGTACACATTATTTTCACAACATTATTATAGTACTCACTATGATTATTTTAGATTAATTATGAATGTTTTGTTACAAAGTGGACGTATTGATGGATACTTTTGTTTCAGTGCGAGTACATTATGTTGTCCTCAAATTATCTTAATATGATTCCGGTGAACCCTAAATATTGAACCCAAAGACGTACTGATGTCCTAAAATGGACACCATACACTGTATTGCGTGGCATCCATTTTAGGTTATCCTTTATTCTCTGCTGAAGGCCTGTCATTCTTCTCTGCTATCAGTTAATTCGTTATATAGTATGAAACGGCAGGTTCCTGCTTTGTTTTGATCTTTTCAGAATGTGGGGTGTGACTATGAGATTGACTCCAACGCGGTGGAAGATCGCTGTGGGGTTTGCCATGGCAACGGGTCTACTTGTGAGACTGTGAAGAAGACCTTTGAGGAGAGTGAAGGGCTTGGTATGACACTCATGCTACTCTCTGCACTAAAAGTGGCCCTCCAGTCTCCTTTTTCACCTCATTTAACTCCTGATTTACTTAACAAAAGGCACATCCCAATAGGTGGTCAAGGTTCTGTATGTCGTGACATTTTACCCTTTGGTGTGTACTTTACTGTATTTATACTTGAGATACCACCTTTTCAACAGTGAAAGTATTAAAAAAAAGAATCTCTGGAGAACGTCTACTGATATAGGATCAGCTCTCCTCACCTCAATCGGAACCTTAACCATTATGAGATAAAAAACCAGACTGACCCTGGAACATGTTTTTAAAGTGATAGGCAGTGTACTGTACACTGGGTATTGTTGTCAGCGTCCTGTAGCTTGGTTTGAGCTGTCAGTTTGAATGTGAACTAGGTCATGTACTGCATCTCAAGTTTCTGTCTCATAATCAACCAAATGTTTGGTGGTACAGTATTATATTTCCATAGACTTCAAAGCACAAGTCTGACATCAGTCCCTTTTTGTGGAGGTATTAAGAAGGTATCAAGCTGGGTGGATTAAAAGACAATAAAGTAGGTGAAATTGAAAAGGAGAAAAGTAAAGTGTACCGAGGGTAGTAGAGTTGGAAGTTAAACAGCCCCTCTGGACCCCCCTGTCTGTCTCCCAGGGTATGTGGACATTGGGCTGATTCCAGAGGGGGCTCGGGAAATACGTATCGAGGAGGTGGCTGAGGCTGGGAATTTCTTGGCTCTCCGGAGTGACGACCCCGGAAAGTACTTCCTGAACGGCGGTTGGACTATCCAATGGAATGGGGAATACAAGGCAGCGGGGACGGTGTTCACCTATGAGAGGACAGGACAACTGGAGAACCTGACCTCCCCTGGACCAACCCTAGAGCCAGTGTGGATACAGGTAGGATCACATACTCGTGCATCACACACACACACACACACACACACACACACACACACACACACACACACACACACACACACACACACACACACACACACACACACACACACACACACACACACACACACACACACACACACACACACACACACACACACACACACACACACACACACACACACACACACACACACACACACACACACACACACACACACACACACACACACACACACAGCATGTGCCAAATACTCCGAGCTGTCGTTTAACAAGCATTGCATGGTTTGTTTATCTAAAATACCTTCCACTTGAGAGATGTTATCCAGGAAAAACACACGTAAACAGACTAAATGTTCACTTACACACATTTATTTTGTTTTGTTCAACTTTAATCAAACCGGGACATCTCTTTTCAATTAAACTCTATTTTGCATGATCGGCTCTGGTTCTAGTTTCATGGAGATCTAAGATGATGTTCGCTTTTGATTATAAGTAATTATTTCCAAACAGGGTTTGGTTGTTCAGGCAGTGTAGGTGTTTACACACAGCTACATTAATTAAATACATGTCTCTTATTTCAAAGGCTGTGTTATTTCAAAGACTTTAACCCTGCTGTGCCAACCTGTGCAAAACTAAGGGTACAGTTTCCAAGAATTGTTTGTTGTTGACCTTGATAGAATCCACTTTGAATCTGTACAATTCTCATCCAGCGAGAATTCCTTTGTGTTATGGCTACAAAAGAGAAGGGTTTTTTGTTCGAAGCCATTTCGTTTTGAATGGTGGTGCCGTATTCTATCCTCCCTGTCATTACAAATTCCCCCCATGTACAGTAAATTCATCCAAATCCAAGGCATCACAACAACTGAGCAACGATCTCAATGCCTGTTTTTAGACTTTAAAGTAGCTGACTGCCCAGTGAAAGTATCACTTTTAACTCCGATCTGTTAACTCATATCTACATAATGTTGTTGACTCGTCCTGTACTCTTATTTCTGGCAGAAGCATAAATTGGAGAAAAAAGCACTTTAAAAAACCCATCTCAAACCGACGGTTTCAAAAACGCTGGCTATTTTCTCATAGAAAAAGTTGTCATCTCCCTGAGGAGGATGAGCTAGCCAATCAGCGGCCTAGAGGAGGATGGGCTAGACAATCAGTTTTCTACCGGGAAACGCCCACACCAGGCCAGGTGGTGGAGGCTGTACCAGGGGACAGATAAAGGGCTTTGTCCCACTGTGGGGATCTGAAGCCCCCCTAGCCTGGCATGGTGCCCACCAGGGTAGGGTTGGAAGACAGCTTCTGTCTGTCTGTTGGACCACAGACAGTGGACAGGGAGATGAGTACCGGCACTGATGTCATGTTGACCTCTTCTCTCACTGGCACTGCTGGAGTCTACTAATAGTCTCTCTCTCTCTCTCTCTCTCTGTCTCTCTGTCTCTCTCTCTCTCTCTCTCTCTCTCTCTCTCTCTCTCTCTCTCGCTCTCTCTCTCGCTCTCGCTCTCTCTCTCTCTCTCTCTCTTGATGCTCTCTCTCTCTCTCTCTCTCTCTCTCTCTCTCTCTCTCTCTCTAACTCTCTTCTCTCTCTCTCTCTCTCTCTCTCTCTCTCTCTCTCTCTCTCTCTCTCTCTCTCTCTCTCTCTCTCTCTCTCTCTCTCTCTCTCTCTCTCATGAGTTGATGCTTAACTTACTTTCATCTCTCTCTCTCTCTCTCATGGGTTGATGCTTAACTTTCTCTCCCTCACACCAAATGAGTTTTTGTGTGGTGGTTTCTCATTGATGGTTCAATGTTTTTGTTATGAACTCTAATGAGACCACCTGTGTGAGGTAAGTGCACCTGCACCATGTGTGATGACTTGTAGTTGTTATGTTCTGCAGTAAGTGGAAACCTATAATCAACAAGTGAGAAGTGGTTGATCATGTGTACATAACTGTATGACGGTCACACGCAGCGCAGCACTGAAACAACTTAACAACCTACAGTGTTATTTTTGAACATTTAGCGATAAAATTCCCTTGCATCTCTATCTCACTGTGAGGACACGATGGAAACAGATCATTTAGCCCGTCACAAATGGCATATATTATATTATTATCACAAGGCCCCATGACAATCTCAGCCAAAATGCTTTTGTTTTGGGACATGTGCCACTCAAAATTCAATGTTCCTATCTCCGTCTCCAGAGGAAACATTTTGGAATGCCTTTCAGAGACAAATACCTTTCAAAACAAATATTTGCACCTTGTCCAAGTAAAACCCTGTGGAGAGAACAGCTGTTGAGCCGACTCCCCAGATCCCAGCTTTACCTTTCCATTAGTGTCAACTGTGTCTTCTCACACTCTTTACACGTCTTGCACAAAGCTCATTCATCACCTAAGTGTGTCAGCCTGTCCAAACACAGGATCAGGGAAGTGGCAGCTCGGTTGTTAAGTCCTCTCAAATGGACCCTACAGTTCATTGTAACAAGCTTCCAGTGACACACAGAAAAGTCAATGACTTGAGGGAAGGGCGAAGTATGTGTCAAAAAGAGTGTTCAAAGGGCAAACCCGTAACCATGGTGTTTGCTGAGCATTGAAACCCGTAACCATGGTGTTTGCTGAGCGTTGAAACCCGTAACCATGGTGTTTGCTGAGCATTGATAGATATTGGAGATGAGGAGCGTTCCCTATGGAACTGGATTCCATCTTCAGGTGTTTGTCTCCAGGGCCTCATGTTGGAGATGGTGATGGAGGGTCTGGCGTGGATGGGCTTTATATGTCCCATTTGACCACTTTACCCCGTGTGTCTCACTTGAAGTGACACTCAGACTGTCATGTTTCAGATATCACAAGGGAGGTAAGGTGTCTGGTAGATTGGACACATTTACCATGGGGTTTGGGGGCAACTGGAAAAATATTTTTACAAACCTTGGCAACACGTTGTACAGAGAAAACACATTTGCATGACAAGGATGTTCATTAAATTTTGAGCGATAATCACAGCCAAGTGTAAACAGACTCTTTAAAATCGGATAAGATAATAATATTACACTCCACTTTCTGCCAGTCTTGCTTGTCTGAGCTTGATTCATTTACTTTGCTCCTCTGTTTCTGCTGACAATCCATTAACTAGATGTGAATCTACTTTCTGTACTAGCATAAGATGGAAGACAAATGAATTAGCTTCACAAACGTAGTCCATACGCCAAGTACCCACAAAAATAATATCCATGACCTTTTGATGGTGAAAGACAATGTACTGGATTGAAAATGTGTCTGTGATTATATTCCAATACATGCAACTTATCACAATTATTCATGACTGATTGAGTATTCCTTTTGGCTTGTTGATAGCATATGCCTTAGTAACTGCTTACGGAATCATTTGTTATATCAGTGGGCTTTATTCAGAATTGTCAGTGTATCAGTTAGTCCCATGAGAACCCGCTTTGATGTCAGTTTTGGGAAAAAGCGAAAGAAAATGTATATTGTTCAATCAAATATGGCTTGTTTCCCAGTTTGCCTGAATTGATCTTCAGTCCTCTGACTGGAGCTGATTCTAATAACAATGATTTGAATCAGCAGCAATACATTGACAGTAAAAACAAAGATGAATTGTGTGGAGCCACAACGTTTTGTTCTGTGCTGTCACTGTGAATGACAAATGACAGTTCTTTGGGAAAATCATTTGTCATAGGCAAGCGCATATCTTGACAGCCACTGTCTCAAATTCTGTTTAGTCTGCGTCATGTAATTATTTATCCCACGTGGAAGAGATATCACAGCCAGGGTTTCACTTCTAATTCTGTATAAAATGGTCAAACCCACTGAGACATGACTTAATACATTTACATTTCAGACGTAACACTTTGTCATGTTTGCCCCATTCCAATATGATTCCTGAAGTCCACTTAGTTATTTCACCGTGATTCAATAACAGATTACACAACCTAAACTCCGATCTAGACTCTGGAGATCAACGTGTAGAGAGTTACAGCATACAGAGTGCTGCGGAGTTACCATGGTAACATCATTCATACACAACCTAAACTCCAATCTAGACTCTGGAGATCAACGTGTAGAGAGTTACAGCATACAGAGTGCTGCGGAGTTACCATGGTAACATCATTCATACACAACCTAAACTCCAATCCAGACTCTGGAGATCAACGTGTAGAGAGTTACAGCATACAGAGTGCTGCGGAGTTACCATGGTAACATCATTCATACACAACCTAAACTCAAATCTAGACTCTTGAGAACAACGTGTAGAGAGTTACAGCATACAGAGTGCTGCGGAGTTACCATGGTAACATCATTCATACACAACCTAAACTCAAATCTAGACTCTGGAGATCAACGTGTAGAGAGTTACAGCATACAGAGTGCTGCGGAGTTACCATGGTAACGTCATTCATACACTGAAACGTAATGCTGTCTGCTATTTTAATTCTGCGGTTGTCAATGCTTTCAGTAGATTTGAATGATCCAATCAGACACGAGGCATCTGTGATAGTGGAGGCCAGAATTTGTGGTTTCATCTGGCCTGAAAACAAATATGCTTGTTCCAGCTACTAACACGACAGTGACAGTGAAATTAGCAAAGCTATTGTTGTTCTTTTTCCACAAAAAGAGCAACTTCTTGTACTCATTCTCTATTGTATTTCACATTGTACTCGAATGTCTTCCAGAGAGCCCAATGTTCAACATTGTGTAATTGATCACCTATTTGTAATGTTAAACAAAGGCTTATTAGATTAGTTGCCAGGAGCCCTTCTCTATGGCATGGGTCTCCAACAGGTTGATGGTAAGCTACCAGTAGCTCGCAGCCCACCTATGAGTAGCTTGCCGAACAATTCTGAAAGTAAATGTAATTTTCACATCCAGCTACTGTACTGTTACAGGTTTTGGTTTTTCCATTTATATTTAGCACTTGGGGACCCCCTGATTGGGGTCACCTCGTTAGTAAGTATGTGTTACACCTGTGCTGGTTTGTCCATCTTGTTAGTCGGAAGGTGTTTCAACTGTGCACGCCCAGGTGATATTTAAGAGTGGCCGGCCCAGCGCTCCAGTGAAGCTTGAGAGATGTGGTTAACCTAGTGGGCGTCCATGATGGGTGTCTTTTAGTCTGAGGGAAAACCTAGTGGGCCATCCATGGTGGGTGTCTTTTAGTCTGAGGGAAAACCTAGTGGGCCATCCATGGTGGGTGTCTTTTAGTCTGAGGGAAAACCTAGTGGGCCGTCCATGGTGGGTGTCTTTTAGTCTGAGGGAAAACCTAGTGGGCCGTCCATGGTGAGTGTCTTTTAGTCTGAGGGAAAACCTAGTGGCCGTCCATGGTGAGTGTCTTTTAGTCTGAGGGAAAACCTAGTCGGACGTCCATGATGGGTGTCTTTTAGTCTGAGGGAAAACCTAGTGGGCCGTCCATGGTGGGTGTCTTTTAGAACCGTTTACTAGTGACGTTGCCAACTTTCTGTGGTCACCTTTCAGAACCCCTTACTAGCAGTGGTGTAAAGTACTTAAGTAAAAAAATACTTGAAAGTACTACTTAAGTAGTTTTTTTGAGAATCTGTATATTTTTGACATCTTTTACTTCACTACATTCCTTAAGAAGATGATGTACCTTTTTACGCCATACATTTTCCCTGACCCCCAAAAGTATTTGTTACATTTTGAATGCTTAGCAGGACAGGACAAGACAATTGTGCCGTCTGGTTTGCTTTATATAAGGAATTTTAAATGATGTATACTAGTACGTTTACTTTTGATACTTAAATACATTTTAGCAATTATATTTACTTTTAATACTTAAGTATGTTTAAAACCAAATACTTTTAGACTTTTACTCAAGTAGTATTTTACTGGGTGACATTCACTTTTACTTGAGTAACTTTCTATTAAGGTATCTTTACTTTTACTCAAGTATGACAATTGGGTACTTTTTCCACCACTGCTTACTAGTGACTTTGCCAACTTTCAGTGGGCATCCACATGGTTGTCTTTTTTTATTATTGACTATTCAATCACTATTCTGAAGGGCAGTGAAGGCAATTCTTTTTGTTGTTGTTTTAATGTCACCTTCATTTAACCAGGTAGACCAGTTGAGAACACCTTTATTTAACCAGGTAGACCAGTTGAGAACACCTTTATTTAACCAGGTAGACCAGTTGAGAAAACCTTTGTTTAACCAGGTAGACCAGTTGAGAACACCTTTATTTAACCAGGTAGACCAGTTGAGAACACCTTTATTTAACCAGGTCGGCCAGTTGAGAACACCTTTATTTAACCAGGTAGACCAGTTGAGAACACCTTTATTTAACCAGGTAGACCAGTTGAGAACACCTTTATTTAACCAGGTAGACCAGTTGAGAACACCTTTATTTAACCGGGTCAGCCAGTTGAGAACACCTTTATTTAACCAGGTAGACCAGTTGAGAACACCTTTATTTAACCAGGTAGACCAGTTGAGAACACCTTTATTTAACCAGGTAGACCAGTTGAGAACACCTTTATTTAACCAGGTAGACCAGTTGAGAACACCTTTATTTAACCAGGTAGACCAGTTGAGAACACCTTTATTTAACCAGGTAGACCAGTTGAGAACACCTTTATTTAACCAGGTAGACCAGTTGAGAACACCTTTATTTAACCAGGTAGGCCAGTTGAGAACACCTTTATTTAACCAGGTAGGCCAGTTGAGAACACCTTTATTTAACCAGGTAGGCCAGTTGAGAACACCTTTATTTAACCAGGTAGGCCAGTTGAGAACACCTTTATTTAACAAGGTCGACCAGTTGAGAACACCTTTATTTAACCAGGTCGGCCAGTTGAGAACACCTTTATTTAACCAGGTCGGCCAGTTGAGAACACCTTTATTTAACCAGGTCGGCCAGTTGAGAACAAGTTCTCATTTACAACTGCGACCTGGCCAGGATATGGCAAAGCAGTGCGACACAAACAACAACACAATGTTACACATAGAATAAACAAACATACAGTCAATAACACAATAGAAAAGTATATATACACTGTGTGCAAATGAGGTGAGATTAGTGAGGTAAAGCAATAAGTAGTGGCGAAGTAATTACAATTTGGCAATTAAACACTGGAATGGTAGATGTGCAGAAGATGAATGTGCAAGTAGAGATACTGGGGTGCAAAGGAGAGAAAAAAGAAGAACAATATGGGGATGAGGTAGCTGGTATGAGGTGGTCCTTCTGTAGCTCAGTTGGTAGAGCATGGCGCTTGTAACGCCAGGGTAGTGGGTTCGATCCCCGGGACCACCCATACGTAGAATGTATGCACACATGACTGTAAGTTGCTTTGGATAAAAGCGTCTGCTAAATGGCATATATTTTTATATATATAGGTAGTTGGATGGGCTATTTACAGTTACAATAATCTGTAAGCTGCTCTGACAGCTGGTGCTTAAAGTTAGTGAGGGAGATGTGAGTCTCCAGCTTCAGTGATTTTTGCAATTCGTTCCAGTCATTGGCAGCAAAGAACTGGACGGAAAGGCTGCCAAATGAGGAATTGGCTTTGGGGATGACCAGTGAAATATACCTGCTGGTGGGTGGGAAATATACCTGCTGGTATACCTCCTGCGCGTGCTACGGGTGGGTGCTGCTATGTTGACTAGTGAGCTGAGATAAGGCGGGGCTTTACCTAGCAAAGACTTATAGATGACCTGGAGCCAGTGGATTTGGTGACGAATATGAAGCAAGGGCCAGCCAACGAGAGCATACAGGTCGCAGTGGTGGGTAGTATATGGGGCTTTGGATGGCACTGTGATAGACTGCATCCAGTTTGCTGAGTAGAGTGTTGGAGGCTATTTTGTAAATGGCATCACAGAAGTCAAGGATCGGTAGGATAGTCAGTTTTCTGAGGGTATTTTTGGCAGCATGAGTGAAGGATGCTTTCTTTTGCGAAATAGGAAGCCGATTCTAGATTTAATTTTGGATTGGAGATGCTTAATGTGAGTCTGGAAGGAGAGTTTACAGTCTAACCAGACACCTAGGTATTTGGAGTTGTCCACATATTCCAGGTCAGAACCATCCAGAGTAGTGATGCTGGACTTTAGGGCAGGTGCGGGCAGCAATCGGTTGAAGAGCATGCATTTAGTTTTACTTGCATTTAAGAGCAGTTGGAGGCCACGGAAGGAGAGTTGTATGGCATTGATGCTCGTCAGGTGAGTTAACACAGTGTCCAAAGAAGGGCCAGAAGTATACAGAATGGTGTCGTCTGCGTAGAGGTGGATCAGAAAATCACCAGCAGCAAGAGCGACATCATTGATGTATAGAGAGAAAAGAGTCGGCTCGAGAATTGAACCCTGTTGCACCCCCATAGAGAATGCCTGAGGTCCGGACAACAGGCCCTCCGATTTGACACACTGAACTCTGTCTGAGAAGTAGTTGGTGAACCAGGCGTGGCAGTCATTTGAGAAACCAAGGCTGTCGAGTCTGCCGATAAGAATGTGGTGGTTGACAGAGTCGATAGCCTTAACCCCTTACTAGTGACTTTGCCATTTTTTAGTGGGCACAAACATGGGTGTCTTTCAGAACCTAAGGGCTACCTAAATTCTATCAGCATATTGATTGCAGCACCCGCACAGGAAATACACTGAACCACTGCTACTCTGACTTCTGCTATGCATACAAGGCCCTCCCCCGCTCCCCCTTCGGCAAATCCGACCACGACTCCATCTTGCTTCTACCGTCCTATAGGTAGAAACTCAAACAGGACTAGAACCATTCAACACTGGTCTGACCGATCGGAATCCACGCTTCAAGATTGTTTTGATCACGTGGACTGGGAAATGTTCCAGGCAGCCTCAGAGAATGACATCGATCTATACGCTGACTCGGTGAGTGAGTTTATAAGGAAGTGCATTGGAGATGTTGTACCCACTGTAACTATTAAAACCTACTCTAACCGAAAACCATGGATGGATGGCGGCTTTCGCGCATAACTGAAAGCATTTACTTAACCATGGAAAGAGGACTGGGAATATGGCCGAATATAAACAGTGTAGTTATTCAGCTCGCTGGTCACCATAGCAGCACCCACCTGGAGCACGTGCTCCAGCAGGTAGATCTCTCCAACTCAATCATTAAGTTTGCAGACAACACAACAGTAGTGGGCTTGATTACCAACAACGACGAGACAGCCTACAGGGAGGAGATGAGTGCAGAGGATAACAACCTCTCACTCAACGTCAACAAAACAAAGGAGAGGGAGCACCCCCCTATCCACATCGAAAGGACAGCAGTAGAGAAGGTGGAAAGTTTTAAGTTCCTGGGTGTACACATCACAGACAAACTGAAATCGTCCATCCACACAGACAGTGTGGTGAAGAAGGCATGACAGCGCCTCTTCAACCTCAGGAGGCTGAAGAAATGTGGCTTGTCACCTAAAACCCTAAAAAAAATTTTTACAGCTGCACAATTGAGAGCATCCTGTTGGGCTGTATCACTGCCTGGCACGGCAACTGCACCGCCCTCAACCGCAAGGCTCTCCAGAGGGTGGGTCACTGGGGGTGCATCACCGGGGGTAAACTACCTGCCCTCCAGGACACTAGGCAAGTCAGTTAAGAACAAATTCTTATATTCAATGACGGCCGAGTAACAGTGTGTTAACTGCCAGGTTCAGGGGCAGAACGACAGATTTGTACCTTGTCAGCTCGGGAGTTTGAACTTGCAACCTTCTGGTTACTAGTCCAACACTCTAACCACTAGGCTACCCTGCCACCCCTATATGTACATATTCTTATGCCATCCCTTTAGATTTGTTTTTGTTTTGTTTTCTTACCCCTTTTTCTTCCCAATTTTGTGGTATCCAATTGGTAGTTACAGTATTGTCTCATTGCTGCAGCTCCTGTATGGACTCTGGAGAGGCGAAGGTCGAGAGCCTCGTGTCCTCTGAAACACAACCCAACCAAGCCACACTGCTTCTTGACACAATGCCCACTTAACCCGAAGTCAGCCGCACCAATGTGTCAGAGGAAACACCGTACACCTGGCGACCGTGTTAGCGTGCACTGCGTCCGGCCCGCCACAGGAGTCGCTAGTGCGTGATGGGACAAGGACATCCCTGCTGACCAAACCCTCCCCTAACCCGGAAGATGCTGGGCCAATTGTGCGCAGCCCCATCGGTCTGCCGGTCGTAGCTGGCTGCAACAGAGCCTTGACTTGAACCTAGAATCTCTAGTGCCACAGCCTTAGACCAGTGCGCCACCCGGGAGGCCCCATCCCTTTAGATTTGTGTGTATTAGGTAGTTGTTGGGGAATTGTGAGATTACTTGTTAGATCTTACTGCACTGTCGGAACTAGAAGCACAAGCAGTTCACTACACTCGCATTAACATCTGCTAACCATGTCATGTGTATGTGACCAATAGCATTTGATTTGAACTTCCTTTGAACCACTTTTGGTTTTATTTTGGTTGTCAAAGTGATTTTCTTTGTTAGTTCCCTTTGTTGTGAGTGACATTTGAAGTTTGTCTTGTAGGACGGTCACATTACTATCGAATCAACGCAACATTGACACTATCCCATCCCTGGTTAGCCACTATTGTCTTAAAAAGCCAAACCTAGCACAGTATCTGTCAATGAATTTCCAGCATTATGTCTGTCTGTGTCGTGCGTGCTTTGGTCTGTCACTCAGTATGTAGCCAGTTGATGTGGAAACCATCTTGTGGGTTGACAGAAATACTTTCCCAAAAACCTTCTCAATTAAATGTTAACTGCAGAGTAGGCTTACCTGGCAGAAGTACACTACATAACCAAAAGTGTGGGGACACCTTCTCGTCGAAAAATCTAATTCCAAAATCATAGGTATTAATATGGAGTTGGTCTGCGTTTCAATTCAACCCAAAGGTGTTCGATGGGGTTGAGGTCAGGGCTCTGTGCAGGCCAGTCAAGTTCTTCCACACCGATCTTGACAAACCATTTCTGTATGGAGATCGCTTTGTGCACTTGGGCATTGTCATGCTGAAACAGGAAAGGTTCTTCCCCAAACTGTTGCCACAAAGTTGGAAGCACAGAACCTTCTAGAACGTCATTGTATGCTGTAGCATTACGATTTCCCTTCACTGGAACTAAGGGGCCTGAACCATGAACTCAGAACATCCAATTTCATTGTTTCTCTTTGAATCAAAGTAATTTTAATAGTGAAAAACCAGGACATTTTTAACTGAACATAATTTGGGAAACTATAAAACATAATGGTGGGGGGGGGGGGGGTTGCAGATTTTATAGAGCCTCCGTTATTTGTTTATTAACCATTATTTTACCAGGTATATTGACAGAAACATAGTGCACTACTTTCTCCTAGTGAAGAGTTGCAGGGGAGAGAAAAGAGAAAAGCAGAATGTTCCTACTTGAAAGCTAGAAAGAATGTGTAGCTTGAGACATGTTTCATTTAAAGTAGCTCTCATGCTAGAAAAGGTTGGAGAGTCCTGCTCTATGAAGTATGCAACATGAGTTATTGCTTACTGCCTGTGCAAGATTAGGGTACAGGCAGCGTATCACTGGGTATCACAGCCAACTGTGCCCTGCAGTCTCCCGGTGCTGTCCCAAGCTGACCTGTTCTAACTTTACATCCTGTCTGTTTGGATAGCTGAGATCAGCTCAGGGCCTCCCAATGATGCTTGGTCCAGAAATTAAAGTGGAAATTGGTACGTGATTGTGCTGTTGGCTGGAATATGCCCCCCTCCTGTGGGATCATCCACCACCCAATCCAATCTCCTAAATACATATTAGCCACACACATCTCAAACCACTAACATGAGCACATTCCACACACTCCCCAAAAGACATGCCCCCCCCACCCATACCACTGCACAGCATGACACATACACATAGTACACACATACACAGTACACACCAAACAACAAACCCTTCAACATCACTCACTTCAAGAAATATGTGATCCGAAGCAGCAATGACTTGTTGACTGTTTGAGCTTTTAGTTTGTGTGTTTTATGCTTTTGTCTGTCTCATAATGTCTCGTCTGTCTCATGCTGTCTCGTCTGTCTCATGCTGTATCGTCTGTCTCATGCTGTCTCATAATGTCTCATTCTGTCTCATGCTGTCTCGTCTGTCTCATAATGTCTCATGCTGTCTCATGCTGTCTCGTCTGTCTCATGCTGTCTCGTCTGTCTCATGCTGTCTCGTCTGTCTCATGCTGTCTCATGCTGTCTCATGCTGTCTCGTCTGTCTCATGCTGTCTCATGCTGTCTCGTCTGTCTCATGCTGTCTCGTCTGTCTCATGCTGTCTCATGCTGTCTCGTCTGTCTCATGCTGTCTCATGCTGTCTCGTCTGTCTCATGCTGTCTCATGCTGTCTCGTCTGTCTCATGCTTTCTCATGCTGTCTCATGCTGTCTCGTCTGTCTCATGCTTTCTCATGCTGTCTCATGCTGTCTCGTCTGTCTCATGCTGTCTCGTCTGTCTCATGCTGTCTCATGCGGTCTCGTCTGTCTCATGCTGTCTCGTCTGTCTCATGCTTTCTCATGCTGTCTCATGCTGTCTCGTCTGTCTCATGCTGTCTCGTCTGTCTCATGCTGTCTTGTCTGTTTCGTCTGTCTCATACTGTCTGTCTCGTCTGTCTCATGCTGTCTGTCTTGTCTATCTCATGCTGTTTGTCTCATGATGTCTGTCTCGTCTCTCATGGCATCTGTCTCGTCTCTCATGGCATCTGTCTCGTCTCTCATGGCATCTGTCTCGTCTCTCATGGCATCTGTCTCGTCTCTCATGGCATCTGTCTCGACTCTCATGGCATCTGTCTCGTCTCTCATGGCATCTGTCTCGTCTCTCATGGCATCTGTCTCGTCTCTCATGGCATCTGTCTCGTCTCTCATGGCATCTGTCTGTTTTCATGCTGTCTCGTCTGTCTCATTCTGATTGATCCTATGTGTTCTACAGCTACTCTTCCAGGAGACCAACCCAGGGGTGCGCTATGAGTACACCATCCATAGAGAGACTCTTCTGGACTCAGACAATGACATCCCTATCCCCGGTTTCTTCTGGAAGTATGGCTCATGGACTGAGTGCAGTGCCACCTGCGGGACAGGTAAGACACCAATAATGGTGGTTGGCTACTATGGATGTTTACCCAGAGATGTAATTCATTATGTCCTACTGGCCTACTATTTACAACACATTCAGGTTATCATGCATGACTGGCTTTGCTTAGTCTCTCATGGGTCATGTTACAATGTACTACTTCACTAGATAATTAAAACCTGGACAATGGTTTTGAGCTTTGACCTTTCTAAAATTACATTTTTAAAGACCCAGGTGTGAATCCAACTTTGGTCTTGATTTCTTTATAAAGTATATTGGAGGTTAATTGTTGTTTATTACACTTTTAGTTTGAGTCATAACCAAGAACATTACTATTTTAGCGTGAGTCACAACCAACAACATTAAAATGGTGTTGTGGGGAAACTATGGAATCCCTGAGTGGAGGGTAGTGAAGGATGCCAACAGCATGGAATCCCTGAGTGGAGGGTAGTGGAGGATGCCAACGGCATGGAATCCCTGAGTGGAGGGTAGTGAAGGATGCCAACAGCATGGAATCCCTGAGTCCCTGGAATCCCTGAGTGGAGGGTAGTGAAGGATGCCAACAGCATGGAATCCCTGAGTGGAGGGTAGTGAAGGATGCCAACAGCATGGAATCCCTGAGTGGTGGGTAGTGAAGGATGCCAACAGTGTGGAATCCCTGAGTGGAGGGTAGTGAAGGATGCCAACAGCATGGAATCCCTGAGTGGAGGGTAGTGAAGGATGCCAACAGCATGGAATCCCTGATGGAGGGTATGAAGGATGCCAACTGGAATCCCTGAGTGGAGGGTAGTGAAGGATGCCAACAGCATGGAATCCCTGAGTGGAGGGTAGTGAAGGATGCCAACGGCATGGAATCCCTGAGTGGAGGGTAGTGAAGGATGCCAACAGCATGGAATCCCTGAGTGGAGGGTAGTGAAGGATGCCAACGGCATGGAATCCCTGAGTGGAGGGTAGTGAAGGATGCCAACGGCATGGAATCCCTGAGTGGAGGGTAGTGAAGGATGCCAACGGCATGGAATCCCTGAGTGGAGGGTAGTGAAGGATGCCAACAGCATGGAATCCCTGAGTGGAGGGTAGTGAAGGATGCCAACAGCATGGAATCCCTGAGTGGAGGGTAGTGAAGGATGCCAACAGCATGGAATCCCTGAGTGGAGGGTAGTGAAGGATGCCAACAGCATGGAATCCCTGAGTGGAGGGTAGTGAAGGATGCCAACAGCATGGAATCCCTGAGTGGAGGGTAGTGAAGGATGCCAACAGCATGGAATCCCTGAGTGGAGGGTAGTGAAGGATGCCAACAGCATGGAATCCCTGAGTGGAGGGTAGTGAAGGATGCCAACAGCATGGAATCCCTGAGTGGAGGGTAGTGAAGGATGCCAACAGCATGGAATCCCTGAGTGGAGGGTAGTGAAGGATGCCAACAGCATGGAATCCCTGAGTGGAGGGTAGTGAAGGATGCCAACAGCATGGAATCCCTGAGTGGAGGGTAGTGAAGGATGCCAACAGCATGGAATCCCTGAGTGGAGGGTAGTGAAGGATGCCAACAGCATGGAATCCCTGAGTGGAGGGTAGTGAAGGATGCCAACAGCATGGAATCCCTGAGTGGAGGGTAGTGAAGGATGCCAACAGCATGGAATCCCTGAGTGGAGGGTAGTGAAGGATGCCAACAGCATGGAATCCCTGAGTGGAGGGTAGTGAAGGATGCCAACAGCATGGAATCCCTGAGTGGAGGGTAGTGAAGGATGCCAACAGCATGGAATCCCTGAGTGGAGGGTAGTGAAGGATGCCAACAGCATGGAATCCCTGAGTGGAGGGTAGTGAAGGATGCCAACAGCATGGAATCCCTGAGTGGAGGGTAGTGAAGGATGCCAACAGCATGGAATCCCTGAGTGGAGGGTAGTGAAGGATGCCAACAGCATGGAATCCCTGAGTGGAGGGTAGTGAAGGATGCCAACAGCATGGAATCCCTGGAATCCCTGAGTGGAGGTAGTGAAGGATGCCAACAGCATGGAATCCCTGAGTGGAGGGTAGTGAAGGATGCCAACAGCATGGAATCCCTGAGTGGAGGGTAGTGAAGGATGCCAACAGCATGGAATCCCTGAGTGGAGGGTAGTGAAGGATGCCAACAGCCATGGAATCCCTGAGTGGAGGGTAGTGAAGGATGCCAACAGCATGGAATCCCTGAGTGGAGGGTAGTGAAGGATGCCAACAGCATGGAATCCCTGAGTGGAGGGTAGTGAAGGATGCCAACAGCATGGAATCCCTGAGGAGGGTAGTGAAGGATGCCAACAGCATGGAATCCCTGAGTGGAGGGTAGTGAAGGATGCCAACAGCATGGAATCCCTGAGTGGAGGGTAGTGAAGGATGCCAACAGCATGGAATCCCTGAGTGGAGGGTAGTGAAGGATGCCAACAGCATGGAATCCCTGAGTGGAGGGTAGTGAAGGATGCCAACAGCATGGAATCCCTGAGTGGAGAGTGAAGGATGCCAACAGCATGGAATCCCTGAGTGGAGGGTAGTGAAGGATGCCAACAGCATGGAATCCCTGAGTGGAGGGTAGTGAAGGATGCCAACAGCATGGAATCCCTGAGTGGAGGGTAGTGAAGGATGCCAACAGCATGGAATCCCTGAGTGGAGGGTAGTGAAGGATGCCAACAGCATGGAATCCCTGAGTGGAGGGTAGTGAAGGATGCCAACAGCATGGAATCCCTGAGTGGAGGGTAGTGAAGGATGCCAACAGCATGGAATCCCTGAGTGGAGGGTAGTGAAGGATGCCAACAGCATGGAATCCCTGAGTGGAGGGTAGTGAAGGATGCCAACAGCATGGAATCCCTGAGTGGAGGGTAGTGAAGGATGCCAACAGCATGGAATCCCTGAGTGGAGGGTAGTGAAGGATGCCAACAGCATGGAATCCCTGAGTGGAGGGTAGTGAAGGATGCCAACAGCCCTGAGTGGAGGGTAGTGAAGGATGCCAACAGCATGGAATCCCTGAGTGGAGGGTAGTGAAGGATGCCAACAGCATGGAATCCCTGAGTGGAGGGTAGTGAAGGATGCCAACAGCATGGAATCCCTGAGTGGAGGGTAGTGAAGGATGCCAACAGCATGGAATCCCTGAGTGGAGGGTAGTGAAGGATGCCAACAGCATGGAATCCCTGAGTGGAGGGTAGTGAAGGATGCCAACAGCATGGAATCCCTGAGTGGAGGGTAGTGAAGGATGCCAACAGCATGGAATCCCTGAGTGGAGGGTAGTGAAGGATGCCAACAGCATGGAATCCCTGAGTGGAGGGTAGTGAAGGATGCCAACAGCATGGAATCCCTGAGTGGAGGGTAGTGAAGGATGCCAACAGCATGGAATCCCTGAGTGGAGGGTAGTGAAGGATGCCAACAGCATGGAATCCCTGAGTGGAGGGTAGTGAAGGATGCCAACAGCATGGAATCCCTGAGTGGAGGGTAGTGAAGGATGCCAACAGCAACAGCATGGAATCCCTGAGTGGAGGGTAGTGAAGGATGCCAACAGCATGGAATCCCTGAGTGGAGGGTAGTGAAGGATGCCAACAGCATGGAATCCCTGAGTGGAGGGTAGTGAAGGATGCCAACAGCATGGAATCCCTGAGTGGAGGGTAGTGAAGGATGCCAACAGCATGGAATCCCTGAGTGGAGGGTAGTGAAGGATGCCAACAGCCCTGATGGAATGCCAACAGCATGGAATCCCTGTGGAGGGTAGTGAAGGATGCCAACAGCATGGAATCCCTGAGTGGAGGGTAGTGAAGGATGCCAACAGCATGGAATCCCTGAGTGGAGGGTAGTGAAGGATGCCAACGGCATGGAATCCCTGAGTGGAGGGTAGTGAAGGATGCCAACAGCATGGAATCCCTGAGTGGAGGGTAGTGAAGGATGCCAACAGCATGGAATCCCTGAGTGGAGGGTAGTGAAGGATGCCAACGGCATGGAATCCCTGAGTGGAGGGTAGTGAAGGATGCCAACGGCATGGAATCCCTGAGTGGAGGGTAGTGAAGGATGAAGTGGAGGGTAGTGAAGGATGCCAACGGCATGGAATCCCTGAGTGGAGGGTAGTGAAGGATGCCAACAGCATGGAATCCCTGAGTGGAGGGTAGTGAAGGATGCCAACGGCATGGAATCCCTGAGTGGAGGGTAGTGAAGGATGCCAACAGCATGGAATCCCTGAGTGGAGGGTAGTGAAGGATGCCAACAGCATGGAATCCCTGAGTGGAGGGTAGTGAAGGATGCCAACAGCATGGAATCCCTGAGTGGAGGGTAGTGAAGGATGCCAACAGCATGGAATCCCTGAGTGGAGGGTAGTGAAGGATGCCAACAGCATGGAATCCCTGAGTGGAGGGTAGTGAAGGATGCCAACAGCATGGAATCCCTGAGTGGAGGGTAGTGAAGGATGCCAACAGCATGGAATCCCTGAGTGGAGGGTAGTGAAGGATGCCAACAGCATGGAATCCCTGAGTGGAGGGTAGTGAAGGATGCCAACAGCATGGAATCCCTGAGTGGAGGGTAGTGAAGGATGCCAGCATGGAATCCCTGAGTGGAGGGTAGTGAAGGATGCCAACAGCATGGAATCCCTGAGTGGAGGGTAGTGAAGGATGCCAACAGCATGGAATCCCTGAGTGGAGGGTAGTGAAGGATGCCAACAGCATGGAATCCCTGAGTGGAGGGTAGTGAAGGATGCCAACAGCATGGAATCCCTGAGTGGAGGGTAGTGAAGGATGCCAACAGCATGGAATCCCTGAGTGGAGGGTAGTGAAGGATGCCAACAGCATGGAATCCCTGAGTGGAGGGTAGTGAAGGATGCCAACAGCATGGAATCCCTGAGTGGAGGGTAGTGAAGGATGCCAACAGCATGGAATCCCTGAGTGGAGGGTAGTGAAGGATGCCAACAGCATGGAATCCCTGAGTGGAGGGTAGTGAAGGATGCCAACAGCATGGAATCCCTGAGTGGAGGGTAGTGAAGGATGCCAACAGCATGGAATCCCTGAGTGGAGGGTAGTGAAGGATGCCAACAGCATGGAATCCCTGAGTGGAGGGTAGTGAAGGATGCCAACAGCATGGAATCCCTGAGTGGAGGGTAGTGAAGGATGCCAACAGCATGGAATCCCTGAGTGGAGGGTGTGAAGGATGCCAACAGCATGGAATCCCTGTGGAGGGTAGGATGCCAACAGCATGGAATCCCTGAGTGGAGGGTAGTGAAGGATGCCAACAGCATGGAATCCCTGAGTGGAGGGTAGTGAAGGATGCCAACAGCATGGAATCCCTGAGTGGAGGGTAGTGAAGGATGCCAACAGCATGGAATCCCTGAGTGGAGGGTAGTGAAGGATGCCAACAGCATGGAATCCCTGAGTGGAGGGTAGTGAAGGATGCCAACAGCATGGAATCCCTGAGTGGAGGGTAGTGAAGGATGCCAACAGCATGGAATCCCTGAGTGGAGGGTAGTGAAGGATGCCAACAGCATGGAATCCCTGAGTGGAGGGTAGTGAAGGATGCCAACAGCATGGAATCCCTGAGTGGAGGGTAGTGAAGGATGCCAACAGCATGGAATCCCTGAGTGGAGGGTAGTGAAGGATGCCAACAGCATGGAATCCCTGAGTGGAGGGTAGTGAAGGATGCCAACAGCATGGAATCCCTGAGTGGAGGGTAGTGAAGGATGCCAACAGCATGGAATCCCTGAGTGGAGGGTAGTGAAGGATGCATGGAATCCCTGAGTGGAGGGTAGTGAAGGATGCCAACAGCATGGAATCCCTGAGTGGAGGGTAGTGAAGGATGCCAACAGCATGGAATCCCTGAGTGGAGGGTAGTGAAGGATGCCAACAGCATGGAATCCCTGAGTGGAGGGTAGTGAAGGATGCCAACAGCATGGAATCCCTGAGTGGAGGGTAGTGAAGGATGCCAACAGCATGGAATCCCTGAGTGGAGGGTAGTGAAGGATGCCAACAGCATGGAATCCCTGAGTGGAGGGTAGTGAAGGATGCCAACAGCATGGAATCCCTGAGTGGAGGGTAGTGAAGGATGCCAACAGCATGGAATCCCTGAGTGGAGGGTATTTCTAATACAAGGCCTTGTTGAATTTCGTGGCTGATTATTGTTGAGCATGATTTACTCATCACCCTCTGAAGGAAACATTGAACCCACATGAACCCTTCAAAGATGTAACATAGTCATACTCAGAGGAAAACATCTCCAGCTAATTATTCTGATTGGAGAGTAATCCAACACTGCCTTCCTTAATGGGAAGTTTGAAGTTTAAAAGGATCATTTTGTATAAGAGAGCTTTCACCAGGTATTTGAGAATTCCTTACATTGCTTACTGTAGTAGTGAATTTCCACAGGCTATGAGAAAAAACGTCTTTCTACCTCAAAGAAGCAAGTCTCAAATGGGGTCATTTCGATCCACACAGTAACAACGAGCTTCAATCACTCGACAGAACGTGAAAATCACTGCCACTTTTCTCTTTTGCTACTGTATTCATTGAACAATCCAGTCATCTTGTTCCATCTACTTTTACAGGAAATACTTTGACAGTTTCTTACTTTAACTAGTCTCTGTGGAACGCATATTTAAAACTTTAAATTGTATTGAAATTTTTAGTATATGCAATGATCGACAGGAAAATCCCTCATTATGTTATTAACGTTTTCTGAATAATATTACCTGAGTTTTCTTACTTAAACTGGCTTAAGGGTCATGGAGTGATGCAGTTACACATAATTCCATAGTGGAAGGAAAATTGGGTGGTAATGCTTGTCCAGATTGCATTTTATATCATGTCAAAGTTTTGAAAAAGTCTTTGATGTTTTTCTGTGCCGTGCTCCTGTAGACCTCTATGCGTATTTCTCTTGGGGCTCTAACCTTCTTCAGTTGAACCAGAAAGCAACCACATGATAATCGATTACACATGGTTTGGATGAGTAAAGAATCTTAATGTACAGACTATTCTTACGCTAATGCTTTGCTATTCAGTAGTTATAAAGTGTCTTCTGGCTCGCAAATCCTGCCGGCCAGAATCAATTATTAAACAGGACAGAATTCATTATTAACTTGTCATTAAAGTCAACCAAAAGGTACTTGAATGTGCTCTCACCAAAGGATGAAACGTTTTTAATCAAGTTGCCCTCATCTGGAATATGATTCTCAAGGATCAAAGGCTGTGTAGTAATTCAGTAATTACATTGACTGTACTGCCTTAAAAAAGCCCCCCTCATATGGAGTGGAAAACTGATATGCTGCAAGGATTCTATGACTTATGAGAAGTAACCTCTGCATCGCCTATCCTTTTACACTCCTGGGAATTGGCCTGTATGGAGAGGGCTACATTGAAATGTTTCTTCCAGAGGAAATATGGTATGCATAACCATGGTAGCAATGAAAAGGGAACAGTTTGGCATTTATGGGAACATTATTAGTCTAAAGGTGAGGACAAAACAGTTCACCTAACACAAGACTGAATTCAAACCTTACACTGTTGATTCGATGTGCATTATAAATTAACTTGTACTTTTCCGTCGCATTTGTTCAAAACGAAATCTGAAAATGCTCTGGATACCGTCAGTAACATAAGAATATTCTTGGAGAATTTGGGGAAGGTGCAACATAAGACAAAATAATGACAGGAGTTTGAGTGAGAAGTCTAACTGGCGTCTCCAAGTGGCCACAAACCTCTCCAACACACTTTTATGACTCAGTCTTCAACTATGAGGTGCTTTGTGATCTCTCCTAGCTGTGTCAATGAGGAATTAGAACACACACTCTTTGGAACACAGCCAAGCATCCCCGCCTTCACACAATTACTGTTGTTGTCTAAACGATTCAAACACAATCCATTATAAATCACGATCTGAGTCAGGTGGACATCGTTTGAAAGCTTCTATTGCCAACATGACTAGCTAAATGATCAAATATGATCTTACAGTATTATGCTTTCACGAGGCAACTCAGAGAAGCAGATGGTCATTTTGGTGCACATAGAATGGAGTCATGAGTGCATTCAGTTGCGTGGTCCGTGGAACATTTTCTTTACAATACAACAAACACAGCCTCATTCTGTTCAGGGCAACCTAGGGTACAATGCCATAACATCTTGTAACTGTACATCAGACATAGTGATCCTAAATGTTGGCACTACATATCATAAAACTAATATATATATGAAGTGCACATCTGGAGTCAGAGGTGTTTGGCTTGCTTGTATTTCATTATGATTCTCAACTTTCAAAATACATTGAGTCATCTTAATTTACAGCATTTCCCAACAACGACAACCAAAACAACAGCTGTGAAGCAGAGAGCCTGCGCTCTGACGTCATGTATATCATGTTACTGTACAGCCACTGAGCTCTGACGTCATGTTTAGCATGTTACTGTACAGCCACTGAGCTCTGACATCATGTATAGCATGTTACTGTACAGCCACTGAGCTCTGACGTCATGTTTAGCATGTTACTGTACAGCCACTGAGCTCTGACGTCATGTTTAGCATGTTACTGTACCCACTGAGCTCTGTTTACGTTACATGTTTCTGAGCATGTTTAGCATGTTACTGTACAGCCACTGAGCTCTGACGTCATGTTTAGCATGTTACTGTACAGCCACTGAGCTCTGACGTCATGTTTAGCATGTTACTGTACAGCCACTGAGCTCTGACGTCATGTTTAGCATGTTACTGTACAGCCACTGATCTCTGACGTCATGTTTAGCATGTTACTGAACAGCCACTGAGCTCTGACGTCATCTTTAGCATGTTACTGTACAGCCACTGAGCTCTGACGTCATGTTTAGCATGTTACTGTACAGCCACTGAGCTCTGGACGTCATGTTTAGCATGTTACTGTACAGCCACTGAGCTCTGACATCATGTTTAGCATGTTACTGTACAGCCACTGAGCTCTGACATCATGTTTAGCATGTTACTGTACAGCCACTCAGCTCTGACGTCATGTTTAGCATGTTACTGTACAGCCACTCAGCTCTGACGTCATGTTTAGCATGTTACTGTACAGCCACTGAGCTCTGACATCATGTATAGCATGTTACTGTACAGCCACTGAGCTCTGACATCATGTATAGCATGTTACTGTACAGCCACCGACTTCTAATTTCGGTACTTATTGGTGTCCAAATCTGCCATTTTCAAACCGTGTAAAGGGATACTTTTGGCCTTTCCAAAGGGAGAAAGTTAATTGGCCATTTCGCCCAAGACAAGTCTGCTAATGTGTAACTGGCACTTTCAAAGGTGCCATGTAGAAACGCAGTCTGACTTTCCGATTGGATACGTATTGAGTTAATTAGAATGAAGGGTAAATGGTTTGCATCCAAGTCCCAAATGGTTTTAGCCAAACGACAGAGCACTCAAGGTGAACTAAAGCAAAAGGCAATGTTGTGGGCTGATACTCCTTCGGTTTCCCAAGAGTGCCTCTAGGAATAAGACCATCTGTCTGCATCATGGCTGGCTGACTCACTGAAATAGGTTTTGGGAGAAGTTTCCCAAAATGTTCTTCCTTTTCTTTCTGCCACCTATCTAACAGCGGTGTCCTGACAGCGGGGTTCTGAAGTTAGGAGGGCATTGCAATGGAGAGAGTCCCAGCTTAATCGCCAGGAGAGCAGAGGGCGATGACCAGGCTCCACAAACATCCACAGCTTTTGACTGCAGCATAAATACTGTTCTGGCCGAACTGGTTATTTAATTATGTCACTGAATATTGACTATTCAATCACTATTCTGAATGGCAGTGAAGGCTATGATTTAGGAAGTGGATATTCAGCCGGCAGATCCAAAGGTTCACGCTACAATATGTAACTTTTTGGGCGTCCGGATAAAATTGACATAGAAATAGGAGTTATAGATCTGTCATTCTCATTGGAGGCAAGTCTGAGTAGCTGTAGGACTGTTCTTTATGTGCTATTTCTATGCTTTTGTTTTGTTTTGTTGCGTCTTTTACTTTCGGGTTTTGTACATCAGTTGAAAATACAATATTTTTGGTGATGTAAAATATATTTCACAGTGGTTTAGATGGTACAATGATTCTCTACACTATACTTGCTTGTTTTGTCAAACTGAAATTAGGCAAATTATTAGAATTTTAGCAACTATGAAAGGGCAGAGCGATTTCTGCATAGTACATCTTTTAAGTTAGGCATAGGAGCGGGGCGGCAGGTAGCCTAGTGGTTACAGCGTTGGACTAGTTCCCGGAAGGTTGCAAGATCAAATCCCCGAGCTGACAAGGTTAAAAATATGTCGTTCTGCCCTTGAATGAGGCAGTTAACCCACTGTTCCTAGGCCGTCATTGAACATAAGAATTTGTTGTAAAATGACTCATTTGGAGGAGGTTAGGTTAAGGGTTATGGGTGAGGTTAAGATGATACATTTAAAGGTTTGGCAAGCCGTCATCTGGAACCATTCAATGTTGTGTAGTGTATTCAGGCCCTTGACTTTTTCCACGTTTTATTTTATTCTAAAATTGTTTGTTTTTAAATTCCCTCATCAAACTACACACAATACCCCATAATGACAATGTGAAAAGCAAATTTAATGCAAATAAAAAAACAGAAATACCTTATTTTAAGTATTCAGACCCTTTGCTATGAGACTTGAAATTGAGCTCTGTTTCTACAGCTTGATAGGAGTCCACCTGTGGTAAATTCAATTGATTGGACATGATTTGGAAAGGCACACACCTGTTTATATAAGGTCCCACAGTTGTCAGTAGATGCCAGAGCAAAAACCAAGCCATGAGGTTGAAGAAATTGTCCGTAGAGCTCCGAGACAGGATTGTGTAGAGGCACAGACCTGGGGAAGGGTACCAAAACATTTCTGCAGCGTTGAAGGTACACAAGAACACAGTGGCCTCCATCATTCTTAAATGGAAGAAGTTTGGAACCACCAAGACTCTTCCTAGTAACCCAAAAAATGTTAAACAAATCCAAATATATTTTAGATTCTTAAAAGTAGCCACCCTTTGCCTTGACAGGTTTGCACACTCTTGGCATTCTCTCAACCAGCTTCAACTGGAATGTTTTTCCAGCAGTCTTGAAGGAGTTCCCACATTTTCCTTCACTCTGCGGTCCAACTCATCCCAAACATTCTCAATTTGAGGTTGGGTGATTGTGGAGGCCAGGTCATCTGATGCAGCACTCCATCACTCTCCGTCTTGATCAAATAGCCCTTATACAGCCTGGAGGTGTGTTGGGTAATTGCCCTGTTAAAAAACAAATGATAGTCCCACTAAGGGAAAACCAGATGGGATGGCATATCGTTGCAGAATGCTGTGGTAGCCATGCTGGTTAAGTGTGCCTTGAATTCTAAATAAATCACAGACAGTGTCACCAGCAAAGCACCATCGCACCATCACACCTCCATGCTTCACGGTGGGAACCACGCATGCGGAGATCATCCGTTCACCTACTCATCCGTTCACCTATTCACAAAGACACGGTGGTTAGATCCAAAAATCCACCTGTCTAATGTCCATTGCTCGTGTTTCTTGGCCCAAGCAAGTTTCTTCTTCTTATTGGTGTCCTTTAGTATTGGTTTCTTAGCAGCAATTTGACCATGAAGGTCAGATTTCACACAGTCTCCTCTGAACAGTTGATGTTGAACAGTTGATGTTGAGATGTCTGTTACTTGAACTCTGTTAAGCATTTATTTGGGCTGCAATTTCTGAGGCTGGTAACTAATGATGTTATCCTCTGCAGCAGATGTAACTCTGGGTCTTCCTTTCTTGTGGCGGTCCTCATGAGAGCCATTTTCATCATTAGTTCTTGATGGTTGTTGGGACTGAACTTGAAGAAACTTTCAAAGTTCTTAAAATGTTCCCAGATTGATTGACCTTCATGACCTAAAGGAATGATGGACTGTCGTTTCTAATTGCTTATTTGAGCTGTTCTTGCCATAATATGGACTTGGTATTTTACCAAATAGGGTTATCTTCTGTATACCACCCCTACCTTGTCACAACACAACTGATTGGCTCAAATGCATTAACGAGGAAAGAAAATGTACTTTTAACAAGGCAGCTTCATTAAATAGTACCCGCAAAACACCAGACTCGACGTCAACAGTGAAGAGGCGACTTCGGGATGCTGTCCTTCTAGACAGAGTTCCTCTGTCCAGTGTCTGTTCTTTTTCCCATCTTAATCTTTTCTTTTTATTGGCCAGTCTGAGATATTGCTTTTTCTTTGCGACTCTGCCTAGAAGGCCAGCATCCCGGAGTCGTTTCTACACCGTTGACATTGAGACTTGGATTAGCTAACACATCGTGCCATTGGAACACAGGAGTGTAACAATGTCTACACTGTATTTCTGATCAATTTGATGTTATTTTAATGGACAAAAAAATGTGCTTTTCTTTCAAAAACAATGACATTTCTCAGTGACCCCAAACTTTTGAATGGTAGTGTACATCCAACATCTGTACTTGGCTTGAGCCTCTGTATTTATTCAGTCTCTTCCTGGAAGCTCTCGCAGTTGGCATATTAATGAGTTCCAGTGGGCCTGTCCCATCCACTTACTGTTAACAATCAATGGCTTTTCAGTGTTTTCAGTGTTACGGTATAGTCCTATGCTGCATTATATAAGGGACATGGAAGGCTACATACAATTTTTTATGATATTTTACAGTCAATGGCAGACCACCAAATGGATATGATTTTACTAAGGTTAGGTTATGTTTGATGTCCAGCCTCTTATCATAGTGAAGTTGTCTGTCAGCCAAGGCTGGGTATGTGTCCTTTGAGAGGTATTCAGAGCAGTCTGTCAGCTAAGGCTGGGTATGTGTCCTTTGAGAGGTATTCAGAGCAGTCTGTCAGCTAAGGCTGGGTATGTGTCCTTTGAGAGGTATTCAGAGCAGTCTGTCAGCTAAGGCTGGGTATGTGTCCTTTGAGAGGTATTCAGAGCAGTCTGTCAGCTAAGGCTGGGTATGTGTCCTTTGAGAGGTATTCAGAGCAGTCTGTCAGCTAAGACTGGGTATGTGTTCTTTGAGAGGTATTCAGAGCAGTCTCAGCTAAGGCTGGGTATGTGTCCTTTGAGAGGTATTCAGAGCAGTCTGTCAGCTAAGGATGGGTATGTGTCCTTTGAGAGGTATTCAGAGCAGTCTGTCAGCTAAGGCTGGGTATGTGTCCTTTGAGAGGTATTCAGAGCAGTCTGTCAGCTAAGGCTGGGTATGTGTCCTTTGAGAGGTATTCAGAGCAGTCTGTCAGCTAAGGCTGGGTATGTGTCCTTTGAGAGGTATTCAGAGCAGTCTGTCAGCTAAGGCTGGGTATGTGTCCTTTGAGAGGTATTCAGAGCAGTCTGTCAGCTAAGACTGGGTATGTGTTGGGTATGTGTTCTTTGAGAGGTATTCAGAGCAGTCTGTCAGCTAAGGCTGGGTATGTGTCCTTTGAGAGGTATTCAGAGCAGTCTGTCAGCTAAGGCTGGGTATGTGTCCTTTGAGAGGTATTCAGAGCAGTCTGTCAGCTAAGGCTGCGTATGTGTCCTTTGAGAGGTATTCAGAGCAGTCTGTCAGCTAAGGCTGGGTATGTGTCCTTTGAGAGGTATTCAGAGCAGTCTGTCAGCTAAGGATGGGTATGTGTCCTTTGAGAGGTATTCAGAGCAGTCTGTCAGCTAAGGATGGGTATGTGTCCTTTGAGAGGTATTCAGAGCAGTCTGTCAGCTAAGGCTGGGTATGTGTCCTTTGAGAGGTATTCAGAGCAGTCTGTCAGCTAAGGCTGGGTATGTGTCCTTTGAGAGGTATTCAGAGCAGTCTATCAGCTAAGACTGGGTATGTGTTCTTTGAGAGGTATTCAGAGCAGTCTGTCAGCTAAGGCTGGGTATGTGTCCTTTGAGAGGTATTCAGAGCAGTCTGTCAGCTAAGGCTGGGTATGTGTCCTTTGAGAGGTATTCAGAGCAGTCTGTCAGCTAAGGCTGCGTATGTGTCCTTTGAGAGGTATTCAGAGCAGTCTGTCAGCTAAGGCTGGGTATGTGTCCTTTGAGAGGTATTCAGAGCAGTCTGTCAGCTAAGGATGGGTATGTGTCCTTTGAGAGGTATTCAGAGCAGTCTGTCAGCTAAGGATGGGTATGTGTCCTTTGAGAGGTATTCAGAGCAGTCTGTCAGCTAAGACTGGGTATGTGTTCTTTGAGAGGTATTCAGAGCAGTCTGTCAGCTAAGGATGGGTATGTGTCCTTTGAGAGGTATTCAGAGCAGTCTGTCAGCTAAGACTGGGTATGTGTCCTTTGAGAGGTATTCAGAGCAGTCTGTCAGCTAAGACTGGGTATGTGTCCTTTGAGAGGTATTCAGAGCAGTCTGTCAGCTAAGGCTGGGTATGTGTCCTTTGAGAGGTATTCAGAGCAGTCTGTTAGCCAAGACTGGGTGTGTGTCCTTTGAGTTATTCAGAGTATCTATGTTCCCGAGTAGAGAAGTCTCAATTAGTCCTTTGTCTGCAACGCAACCAGAGGTCAAAGGGGTTATCGGACCACACTCTTGTGTGCATGCATTATGCAAATGTTTCACAGATTTTCCGGTGTCAACTGTCCTATCTGTTATGTGTTCGTAGCATTTACTCTCTACCTCAGGATATAGGGCACATTTGCCCAAGCCAGTGACGGGAGAGATAATGCAATAATGAGAGCATTGGGTAACTGTTTAAAGGGCATTTTTAAGACAGCAGGTGCCCCGAAATATTACTCCCTGACGGCTTCTTGTGAATATGGTTTATATAGTTATTTGTTTCTTGGGGGTTTTCATCCATAATGCATTGTTTGCTAGCTGATGAATATGTTTATTTTGACATTTAAGTAATTTATCAGACGTTCTTATCCAGAGAGACTTCCAGTCGCATTCATCTGAAAATAGCTATGTGGGACAACCTCATACCACAATCATAGTAAGTACAGGTTTTCCTCAAAGTGGCAATCAGCAATGTCAGAGCTACTAAGGTGGGGGTTAGTTCACATAAAAGCTCAGTCAATTTAAATTCATGTATTAGGCCCTAATCTATGGATTTCACATGACTGGGCAGGGGTGCAGCCAAGGGTGCACCTGGGAGACATAGGCTCACCCACATGGGTGCCAGGCCCACCCACTGGGGAGCTAGGCTCAGCCAATCAGAATGAGTTTTTCCTCACAAAAGGGCATTATTACAGCCAGAAATACTCCTCAGTTTCATCAGCTGTCCGGGTAGCTGGTCTCAGACGATCCCGCAGGTGAAGAAGCTGGATGTGGAGGTCCTGGGCTGGTGTGGTTACATGTGGTCTGCGGTTGTGAGGCCGGTTGGACGTACTGCCAAATTCTCTAAAACAATGTTGGAGGTGGCTTATGGTAGAGAAATGAACATTCAATTTTCTCGCCACAGCTCTGGTTGACATTCCTGCAGTCAGCATGCCAATTGTACACTCCCTCAACTTGAGACATCTGTGGCGTTGTGTGAAAAAAAACTTCACATTTTAGAGTGCCCTTTTATTGTCCCCAGCACAAGGTGCACCTGTGTGATGATCATGCTGTTTAAACAGCTTCTTGATATGCCACATCTGTCAGGTGGATGGATTATCTTGGAGAAATGCTCACTTAAAGGAATGTAAACACATTTGTGCACAAGATTTGAGAGAAAGACGATTTTTGTGCATATGGAACACTTTACATGTTGCGTTTTATATTTTTGTTCAGTATAGTTGGTTATTGTTTTCAGTGTCTGCTCTGCTTGCTATTTACTCAACCAGCATCTTTCCTGATAAGTGATGATCGCACAGTATGCTAATGTTGTACACTTTCAGCCTGACTTACCCCACGTGGACTGAGGAAGAGGTTGCTTAAGTTCCTTGGTACTCTGCATTAGGGCTTTGAGAGAGCAGCGTCTTTTGTAGTCAGGCTATTGAACTTCCGAAAGTCTTCACAGATGTGGGGCATGTAAGTCAGTATGAAGAAAACAAAACTACTGAAGCGCCCCACTATTAAGATGTTCTCAGTGATCATTGCTGAGGATCCCCCTTAGCTTGGGGAGAAGTGAACAACATGCTGCTAGTATTCATCTCATCTTTCTCATAGAAAAGGAGTTTCTGCCCAGCGTGTCTAGGGCAGTCCCAATAGGCCCAGTGTTTATATAGGACTTTTGCCAATACTCCAAGTATAAATCTTCATAATCCTACCCTGGAGGAAAGACAAATTGTTCATTATCATTAGTTGTGGCTTATGTAATGTACTGTAGGCTCTCTCCTGTATATGCTTGTATATGCTGTGTTTAAACTCCTTCAGAGTTTGATCCCAGGTTTAAAAAGGGGCCAAAAAGAGATCCGAAATGACCTCAGTCTTGCCTCACTGGTTCCCAACTTTTGATTGGTCTAGAGGAGCAGCTAATGATTTATTTGGTATTGACCACAGCATTGCGATTCACTGTCTACCAGGCGTGCAGTCCAGTTTTAGAATTTGGAGATGAGATGACAACTTGGGATTTTGAACGTGTTAAATTGGAATAACTCATGCCAGTTGGGGCATCTGTATGCCTCTGAGTGCATGTGTCATTCATTACTATGATTGAAGACTGGCATGATGTGGCTGAATTCCCAAAGATAATTACAAATTAGACGTCATGGAACGACCCTTTTTATTTTGTTAACTTGTTTATTAAATGAGTTTAAGGTCAAAACCTAAGAATATCTCATGACTGCACGGCCAGACACGACTCCAACACCATCACTAAGTTTACGATGACACAATAGTGGCAGGCCTGATCACCGACAACGACGAGACAGCATATAGGGGGGAGGTCAGAGACCTGACCGTATGGTGCAAGTACAACAACCTCTCCCTCAACGTGATCATGACAAATGAGATGATTGTGGACTACAGGAAAAGGAGGACCAAGCACGCGCCCATTCTCCTCGACGGGCTGTATTGGAGCAGGTTGAGAGCTTCAAGTTCCTTGGCATCCACATCACCAACAATCTAACATGGTCCAAGCACACCAAGACAGTCGTAAAGAGGGCACGACAAAGCCTATTCCCCCTCAGGAGAATGAAAAGATTTGGCATGGGTCCTGAGATCCTCAAAAATTTCTACAGCTGCACCATCAAGAGCATCCTGACGGGTTGCATCACTGCCTGGTATGGCAACTGCTTGGCCTCCAACGGCAAGGCACTACAGAGGGTAGTGTGTACAGCCCAGTACATCACTGGGGCAAAGCTTCCTGCCATCCAGGACCTCTATACCAGGCGATGTCAGAGGAAGGCCCTAAAATTTGTCAAAGGCTCCAGCCTTCCTAGTCATAGACAGTTCTCTCTGCTACCACACGGCAAGTGGTACCGGAGCACCAAGTTTAGGTCCAAGAAGCTTCTAAACAGATTCTACCCCCAAGCCATAAGACTCCTGAACATCTAATCAAATGGCTTCCCAGACTATTTGCATTGTCCCCCCTATTTTACACTGCTGCTACTCTCTGTTATTATCTATGCATAGTCACTTTAACTCTACCTACATGTACATATTACTTCAATTACCTCGACTAACATTGACTCTGTACCGGTACCCTCTAAATATAGTCTCTCTATTGTTATTTTACTGCTGCTCTTTAATTATTAACTTTTTATTTGATTTCTTAAAAGGGAATTGTTGGTATTTCACTGTAAGGTCTACATCTGTTGTATTCGGCGTGTGTGACAAATAGCATTTGATTTGAATGGGCAAGTTAGTGGAAAAGACTCCTCTGAATACTGATTAGAATTTCTGTTTGTGATTCATTTTCCTGTAGTATAATGATGATGACCAATTGTCTACAATGAATCTTCTGCCATGGATGGCAACATGTGGACAATTAACATCCCCCTGTAAATCATGGGTTTGGAGAGACCATTCAGCAGTATAGATTAATGCAGGAGGAGGCCTACCCTGGTAACAAGCTGCACCAAATTCTGATGTGTTGACATCTGCTCAGGCACCATCTTTTTATTCAATATTATTAAATGAGACGCTTCTGCGATTAATTCAGTTTTAGGCCATTTGAGGTTGGAAATTGAGCACAGATGGTCTTGCTTCTCTATACAGTCTTCAAATTCTATGAACAATCTCGAAGTGACTAAGAGCCTGTCTCTTTAGCGGGTACTCATAGGAGTATTGCAATTTAACTATAAGTGGGTTCAAAAAAATGGAGCCTTCTGGAGATTGGAGGCTCGATTTGAATTTCACAAATGCAGGATATTTAATGTGTGTCTGGCATCATTCTTCTTGCCTGAAGAATGTTAAGTTGTTTCCTTCGATTTCACTACACAGACTAACCTATTTCTTTCCTTTATCACTTAGTGCTCAACACACTGCCCCTCTGTGCCCTTTTATAAAGGAATTTAGATTATAAAGAGTAACGTCACAACACTAACAAATGCATTTAATTCAACTAGTAACGACCCCACATTGCATGCTGTTTTTCATTATAACAAGGACAAAAAAAGCAATTACAACAACTGTAGCTGAATGCCTCTACTAAAGTGTATCTTTCACTAAGTCAATTATTTTTTTTCTAAAGAATCGCACCGAACTGTGATGTCATTATCCTGAAGCATCTTTGTCCTCTGTTATAACCATGATGGCTTAATGGCTTTCTTCTTTGGAATACTGAGCCGTGGTGAATTCTTGGTATTTCTATGTAGGCGGCTGATGACATGCCTCCTACTGTAGTTGGACTGAAGTCTGCTTGTACACAGTACTCTCTGACTCTCCTCTGGTTTGTGATTACATTATCCCATATAAACTGATGTGGATAGCAGAGATGACTTTTATGCCAAATGGCCTTTCAAGAGATAATGTCCTTGCCTTGTCGACTTGATGTCCTAGCTTTGCCAAGTGACTTGTGTTCACACAGATTTCAGATTAAATATGAACTTAGTATACCAAGCATTAGGAACACCTTCCTAATATGAAGTTGCACCTGCTTTTGCCCACAGAACAGCCTCAATTCGACAAGGTATGGACTCTACAAGGTGTTCCACAGGGATTCTGGCCCATGTTGACTCCAATGCTTCCCACAATTGTCAAGTTGGCTAGATGTCTTTTGGGTGGTGGACCATTCTAAGATACACACTGGAAACTGTTTAGTGTGAAAAACCCAGCAGCTTTGCAGTTTTTGACACAAACCGGTGCACCTGGTACCTACTACCATACCCCGTTCAAAGGCACTTAAATCTTTTGTCTTGCTCATTCACTGTCTGAATGGCCCACATACACAATCCATGTCTCATGGCTTAAAAATCCTTCTTTAATCCATCTCTTCCCCTTCATCTACACTGATTTGAAGTGGATTTAACAACTGACCTCAATAAGGGATCATAGCTTTCACCTGGATTCACCTGGTCAGTGTATGTAATGGAAAGAGCAGGTGTTCTTAATGTTTTGTATACTCAGTGTAGATGACATATTCTGTCTCTGGCGCAATGTAACCTCGTTTAGACTGTCTTGATAAGTAGTTCCCTCTTTCGCCAATTATAGTGGAGTAAATCTGAGATAGAGATTGGCATTGCTCTGTGTTTATCATATCAGAACATGATAGTTTGCTATAGCTGTCACTGAATGTTTCATTTCCTATCATAGCAGGGGTCCGTTTACGATATCTTATGCAGTATTCACAAGTTTAAGTGCATTACAACTGGTGAGTTCTGGTATAAAATGAGTGGTTTCCACCCTTCAGGTTATTGTTCTGACTTTCCCAGGAAAGCCCAGGGGTTCTATTCAAGCCGCGTAGGAGTGTAGATATACATTTCTTTTATCAACATACTGCTACGAGCAAAATGTTGTGAGCTTCATTCTGCAGAATCCATTATGTGAGGGACCTGTGGTTCACCTAATACATCAGACATGCTCCTGAACATCCCTCTAATCTACGTCTCTGTTAGCCTCCACCTCCCTCTCCCAGGGGTTGGCATGCTTCCCCTTCCCTCTCCCAGGGGTTGCCGTGCCTCCCCCTCCCTCTCCCAGGGGTTGCCGTGCCTCCCCCTCCCTCTCCCAGGGGTTGCCGTGCCTCCCCATTCCTCTCACAGGGTTTGCCGTGCCTCCACCTCCCTCTCCCAGGGGTTGCCGTGCCTCCCCCTCCCTATCCCAGGGTTTGCCGTGCCTCCACCTCCCTCTCCCAGGGTTTGCCATGCCTTCTCCTCCCTCTCCCAGGGGTTGCTGTGCCTCCACCTCCCTCTCCCGGGGTTTTCCGTGCCTCCACCTCCCTCTCCCGGGGTTTTCCGTGCCTCCGCCTCCCTTTCCCAGGGGTTGCTGTGCCTTCCCCTCCCTCTCCCCCTCCCAGTGGTTGCTGTCCTTTCCCCTCCCGCTCCCAGGGGTTGCTGTCCTTTCCCCTCCCGCTCCCAGGGGTTGCTGTGCTTTCCCCTCCCTCTCCCAGGGGGTGCTGTGCCTCGCCCTCCCAGGGGTTGCTGTGCCTCGCCCTCCCAGGGGTTGCTGTGCCTCACCCCCCCCCCCTCTGCCAGGATTTGTCAGTCACGGTGTATATCAGCTAGCAGACAAAGCCGTCTCACTGGCCCATGCAGGAAGGACCAGCGGAGGTGAGAGGTTGGCCCCTGCTCAGAGGGGTTGGAAGCCCTGAGGGGGAGTAGAGGCTAATGACGGGGAGAAAGATGAGAGGAACAGATAAATTGGTCTCGCCCCCTCAAGGGGTTTCCTTCTTGTCTTGTCCAGGGCTGTCTCACAACCACAACTCTCATCAGCGGCTCTCTAGATTTGAGACTTATTCTGGCTATGAGGTGTGACGTGAGGGATGTTGTCTCTGGGAGCTGTGAGTCGAGCAGAAGACAAAGATGGACAATAAAGTTTCTGTTCTCCATTCAGACAAGTCCCAGCTTGCCAGACAGAAGTTTGAGGATCATTAGAAATGTGTCTCCAATGGATTTCAGATTTCTTTGTGTTTTAAACTGCTGTAAACATTGACTTACAGTAACCCCTTTGCAAAATCTCAAGTTACCCTAATATTGCTGGGGATAAAATGTATAGTAATGTCTATAATTCATCATTAAGGATGACACGTTCTAAAATGAATAGCAGTATAATGTACACAGCTCAAAAAAATAAAGGGAACACTTAAACAACACAATGTAACTCCAAGTCAATCACACTTCTGTGAAATCAAACTGTCCACTTAGGAAGCAACACTGATTGACAATAAATGTCACATGCTGTTGTGCAAACGGAATAGACAACAGGTGGAAATTATAGGCAATTAGACTTAAATGTAAATGTAAAGGAGTGGTTCTGCAGGTGGTGACCACAGACCACTTCTCAGTTCCTATGCTTCCTGGCTGATGTTTTGGTCACTTGAATGCTGGCGGTGCTTTCACTCTAGTGGTAGCACACAAGTGGCTCAGGTAGTGCAACTCATCCAGGATGGCACATCAATGCAAGCTGTGGCAAGAAGGTTTGCTGTGTCTGTCAGCGTAGTGTCCAGAGCATGAAGGCGCTACCAGGAGACAGGCCAGTACATCAGGAGACGTGGAGGAGGCCGTAGGAGGGCAACAACCTAGCAGCAGGACCACTACCTCCACATTTGTGCAAGGAGGAGCACTGCCAGAGCCCTGCAAAATGACCTCCAGCAGGCCACAAATGTGCATGTGTCTGCTCAAACGGTCAGAAACAGACTCCATGAGTGTGGTATGAGGGCCCGACGTCCACAGGTGTGGGTTGTGCTTACAGCCCAACACCGTGCAGGACGTTGGCATTTGCCAGAGAACACCAAGACTGATAAATTCGCCACTGGTGCCCTGTGCTCTTCACAGATGAAGGCAGGTTCACACTGAGCACATGTGACAGACGTGACAGAGTCTGGAGACGCCGTGGAGAACGTTCTGCTGCCTGCAACATCCTCCAGCATGACCGGTTTGGCGGTGGGTCAGTCATAGTGTGGGGTGGCATTTCTTTGGGGGGCCGCACACAACCCTCCATGTGCTTGCCAGAGGTAGCCTGACTGCCATTAGGTACCGAGATGAGATCCTCAGACCCCTTGTGAGACCATATGCTGGTGCGGTTGGCCCTGGGTTCCTCCTAATGCAAGACAATGCTAGACCTCATGTGGCTGGAGTGTGTCAGCAGGTCCTGCAAGAGGAAGGCCTGAATCCAATTGAGCACATCTGGGACATCATGTCTCGCTCCATCCACCAACGCCACGTTGCACCACAGACTGTCCAGGAGTTGGCTGATGCTTTAGTCCAGGTCTGGGAGGAGATCCCTCAGCAGACCATCCGCCACCTCATCAGGAGCATGCCCAGGCGTTGTAGGGAGGTCATACAGGCACGTGGAGGCCAGAAACACTACTGAGCCTCCTTTTGACTTGTTTTAAGGACATTACATCAAAGTTGGATCAGCCTGTAGTGTGGTTTTGCACTTTTTTTTGAGTGTGACTCCAAATCCAGACCTCCATGGGTTGATAAATTAAATTTCCATTGATAATTTTTGTGATTTTGTTGTCAGCACATTCATCTATGTAAAGAAAAAAGTATTTCATAAGAATATTTCATTCAGTCAGATCTAGGATGTGTTATTTTAGTGTTCCCTTTATTTTTTTGAGCAGTGTATTAGCCTAACATTCATTTATATTCAGTCTTTTAATAATCATCCATGTTTCCAGAATTGCAGTGGTAATTTGACACCCCATAATGCCTGCGGGGACATATGAGTGGTTCCAGAGCATCCAGATCCCAGTCTATGGTCTTGTAATTACTGGATATACAGAGCCTTCAGAAAGTATTCAGACCCCTTCCCTTTTTCCACATTTTGTTATGTTACAGCCTTATTCTAAAATGTATTAAATAGTTTTTTTCCCTTATCAATCTACACATAATAGCCCATAATGACAAATCAAAAACAGTTTTTTAGACATTTTTGCAAATGTATTCTAATTAAATAACTGATATCACATTTACATAAGTATTCAGACCCTTTACTCAGTACTTTGTTGAAGCACCTTTGGCAGCGATTACAGCCTTGATTTTTCTTGGGTATGATGATACAAGCTTGGCACACCTGTATTCGGGACGTTCTCCCAATCTTCTCTGCAAATCCTCTCAATCTCTGTCAGGTTGGATGGGGAGAATTGCTGCACAGCTATTTTCCTATTTCTCAAAGATGTTCGATCGGGCTCAAGTCCATGCTCTGGCTTGGCAACTCAAGGACATTCAGAGACTTGTCCTGAAGCCACTCCTGCATTGTCCTGGCTGTGTGCTTAGGGTTGTTGTCCTGTTGGAAGGTGAACCTTCACCACAGTCTGAGGTCCTGAGCGCTCTGGAGCAGGTTTTCATCAAGGATCCCTCTATACTTTGCTCCGTTCATCTTTCCCTTGATCCTGACTAGTCAACCTTTTGCTGAAAAACATCCCCACAGCATGATGCTGCCACCACCATGCTTCACCTTAGGGATGGTGCCAGGTTTCCTCTAGACATGACGCTTGGCATTCAGGCTAAAGAGTTCAATCTTGGTTTCATCAGACCAGAGATCTTGTTACTCATGGTCAGAATCTTTAGGTGTCTTTTGGCAAACTCCAAGCGAGCTGTCATGTTTTTTACTGAGGTGTGGCTTCGGTCTGGCCACTCTACCATAAAGGCCCGATTGGTGGAGTGCTGCAGAGATGGTTGTCCTTCTGGAAGGTACTCTTATCTCCATAGAGGAACTCTGGAACTCTATCAGAGTGACCATCATGTTCTTGGTCACTTCGCTTCACCCTTCTCACATTAGGTGTGCTCAGTTTGACTCTAGGAAGAGTCTTGGTGGTTCCAAACATCTTCAATTTAAGAATGATAGAGGCCACAGTGTTCTTGGGGACCTTCAATGCTGCAGACGTTTTTTGGTACCCTTCCCCAGATCTGACTCGATACGATCCTGTCTCGGAGCTCTACGGACAATTCCTTCGACCTCATGGCTTGGTTTTTGCTCTGACTTGCACTGTCAACTGTGGGACCTTATATATGTAACAGTATAATTTTAAACCGTCCCCTTGCCCATACCCGGGCGCTTTATAATACATTCGAAAAATGTCTAGGGACCTTCTGCACACATCAACAACAGTCACCCACGAAGCGTACTTTCCAAAAGCATTGTAGATGTGTTTACTGCAACTCAGTTGACTGACCAACATTTACTGTAGGAATCTGCTTTGAAAGCTATTAATCAGTAATGTATCTACAACTGTAGAAACATTTGACTTGTGTTCATGCCTGTGTGAGTTTCTGTTCTGAGACCTGCTGCTTGATGCGTGTGTGTGTGTGTGTGTGTGTGTGTGTGTGTGTGTGCGTGCGTGTGTGTGTGCGTGTGTGCGTGTGTGTGTGCGTGCGTGCGTGCTTCTAACAGCTGTTCCTGTGTATCCCTCTGGAATTCCAGGTGTCCAGCGACAGATTGTTCACTGTGTGGAGAGGACCTCTGGGATAGTAGAAGAGGGCTACTGTGACCCGACGACCCGTCCTGACGATAAACGAGCCAGCTGCAATGAGGAGCTTTGCCCAGCCATGTGAGTTTGCCCCCAGGACCAGATTTATACTGGGACAAGACCCACTGTAGGGCTTGCATGCTCTCTCACACGCACACACCTTTGTAAACACACACACACGCACATACACACAAATCATACATGCGTTCATAAACACACCAGAAAGGCCTCCCGAGTGGCGCAGTGGTCTAAGGCACTGCATCTCAATGCTAGCTGTGCTGCTAGAGAGATTCTGGGTTTGAGTCCAGGCTCTGTCACAGCTGGACACGACCGGGAGACCCATGGGGCGGCGCACAATTGGCCCAGCATCGTCCGGGTTAGGGGAGGGTTTGGCCAGCAGGGATGTCCTTGTCCCATCGCGTTCTAGCGACTCCTGTGGCAGGCCGGGCGCAGTGTACGCTGACACGGTCGCCAGGTGTACGGTGTTTCCTGCGACACATTGGTGCGGCTGGCTTCCGGGTTAAGTGGGCATTGTGTCAAGAAGCAGTGCGGTTTGGTTGGGTTGTGTTTCGGAAGACGCACGGCTCTCGACCTTCGCCTCTCCAGAGTCTGTAGGGGAGTTGCAGCGATGAGACAAGACCATAACTACCAATTGAATACCATGAAATTGGGGGGGGGAAGGGGTAAAACAAATATTAGAATAATTAACACACCAGAAAGAATACACCCTCTCAAACATGCACAAACACACCACACATTACACTTTCTGTCTGTCTTTCTTTGTGACCATTCCATTCAGATGGTGGGTGGGCGAGTGGCAGAAGTGCTCGGCCACGTGCGGTGAGAAGGGCTTGGCCAAGAGGACGGTGCTGTGCATCCAGGCCGTGAGTCTGGAGGAGAACAGAGCCCTGCAGCTCTCTGAATGTCACCACATACCCAGGCCTGAGTCAGCGGCGCCTTGTAACGCTCATGTCCCCTGCCCCGCGGACTGGTCCACAGGCAACTGGTCTGAGGTGAGGAGGCCATTCAGGGGAATGTGATACGGCTCCAGCAGTGACTCACACAGAGAAGGGAGAGGCTAAGGAAGGAAGGAACATCTGGTCTCCTCTTGTTTAATGTGGAAAATGCTGAATTTTCTGCACTGGGAGTACAAGTTGAAACAGAGGCTAGTTCAACTCTGGTTCCATGATATTTGGGTGGAGTAGGCATGGGAAAGATTTTGAGGAAGCAGTTAACACACTATGTATAACCTAATTAAAATGTATACGAACTTAATTGTAAGTGAAAACTCTTATGAGCACCATGAAGAGGAGAGGAGGTGGACAGGTCCTGAAGGGTAGAGGAGGTGGACAGGTCCTGAAGGGTAGAGGAGGTGGACAGGTCCTGAAGGGTAGAGGAGGTGGACAGGTCCTGAAGGGTAGAGGAGGTGGACAGGTCCTGAAGGGTAGAGGAGGTGGACAGGTCCTGAAGGGTAGAGGAGGTGGACAGGTCCTGAAGGGTAGAGGAGGTGGACAGGTCCTGAAGGGTAGAGGAGGTGGACAGGTCCTGAAGGGTAGAGGAGGTGGACAGGTCCTGAAGGGTAGAGGAGGTGGACAGGTCCTGAAGGGTAGAGGAGGTGGACAGGTCCTGAAGGGTAGAGGAGGTGGACAGGTCCTGAAGGGTAGAGGAGGTGGACAGGTCCTGAAGGGTAGAGGAGGTGGACAGGTCCTGAAGGGTAGAGGAGGTGGACAGGTCCTGAAGGGTAGAGGAGGTGGACAGGTCCTGAAGGGTAGAGGAGGTGGACAGGTCCTGAAGGGTAGAGGAGGTGGACAGGTCCTGAAGGGTAGAGGAGGTGGACAGGTCCTGAAGGGTAGAGGAGGTGGACAGGTCCTGAAGGGTAGAGGAGGTGGACAGGTCCTGAAGGGTAGAGGAGGTGGACAGGTCCTGAAGGGTAGAGGAGGTGGACAGGTCCTGAAGAGTAGAGGAGGTGGACAGGTCCTGAAGGGTAGAGGAGGTGGACAGGTCCTGAAGGGTAGAGGAGGTGGACAGGTCCTGAAGGGTAGAGGAGGTGGACAGGTCCTGAAGGGTAGAGGAGGTGGACAGGTCCTGAAGGGTAGAGGAGGTGGACAGGTCCTGAAGGGTAGAGGAGGTGGACAGGTCCTGAAGGGTAGAGGAGGTGGACAGGTCCTGAAGGGTAGAGGAGGTGGACAGGTCCTGAAGGGTAGAGGAGGTGGACAGGTCCTGAAGGGTAGAGGAGGTGGACAGGTCCTGAAGGGTAGAGGAGGTGGACAGGTCCTGAAGGGTAGAGGAGGTGGACAGGTCCTGAAGAGGAGAGGAGGTGGACAGGTCCTGAAGAGGAGAGGAGGTGGACAGGTCCTGAAGAGGAGAGGAGGTGGACAGGTCCTGAAGAGGAGAGGAGGTGGACAGGTCAGGAAGGGTAGAGGAGGTGGACAGGTCATGAAGAGGAGGTGTGTACAGGTCCTGAAGATTAGGTGTGTACAGTACCCTGTTGTTTGTAAAGTTGGCACTCTAACTGGTGTTTAGCGGGTGTAAATATAAAGCTGTGGTATCGATCAGTTACCAGTCTGTCCTAATCTGACCCTCCTCTGCTTCTCCCATAGTGCTCGCTGACGTGTGGTGGTGGTGTGCGGAGCCGAAAGGTTGTCTGTTCCAGAAACACAGGGGTGGACTGTGACCCCCGAAAGAATCCCAGTTCTCTTACTCCATGCTACCTCCAGGACTGTCCTCAGATCATCGACGTCTTCGGTGGCAGCAACGACTGGTCTGGCAGTGGTTCGTCAAGCAAGGAAATCAACGAAATCAACTCCATCCCTGACTCTAACCCCCTGCCCAAACACAGTACAACTAGGGCTCAGCCAAGGGCCCCTAACAATCTGAATAACATCATCCCCCACCTGAATCACATTGACAAGACTACTGACAACTCAGTTAAAAACAATGTACCTGTGGACGATTTTTACTACGACTACAACTTCATCAAATTCCACGAGGACATTTCCTACGACTTTGGCTTGGGGAACAACGGTAAAGACTTGGTGGATGATCTTGGACCAGATCCACAACAGGAACCTAAACCAAGTTCTAGTGCAGAAGAACATGTTTACAGAGAAACTACAACAGATCCTCCCACAGCTACCTCACCCATTTCTACCACTTTTAAGACAACTCCTTTCATTAGGGAAGTTGAGGAACCACAAGACCCTAACCTGGACCATGCAGAGATTGATGGAAGACTACAGACGGAGAAACCCAATGAAGTAGAGCGAGAGGAGGAGGATTTACTCCTTTCAGAGGACTATTTTCTACCTGTTTCCACCACACCCTCAGCACCAGTTTTAGAGACCAGGTTATCACAAAGCTGGAAAGAAACAAACAGTAATTTTGGTTGGCCTCATTACCTCAGCACAGCAGCCAGCCCAGTGCCTACTAGCATGGGAACCACTGAGAACACACATGGGCCCCATAGTGAAAAAAATGATGATGAAAACACTGACATTTATGTCCATTTTGATGTGAAAGACAGCAATGTTGGTACAACCATCGAATGTACCACCACTGCCCCTGTCAGCCATGACTATGAAGATGGCACCGAACCCACAACAATGGTAGAAGAGGTGAAAGAAGTGGGTGTTTTGGACTACAATTCCCACCAGGAGACTGCAATTGGACTACAATCCCCTGGCTACCAAGATGAAAAGGAGAGCCCGCTTCCACCCCTGGATCCACCTTCCCCAGGACCTGTGTTTGAGTTTGAAACATACGAGGACAGCTTTTTCACCACAACCCTGTCCCAATGGGAGGCAACCACCTCTCTTCCATACGAGCCACCAGCCCCAAACTCCACTGGGAATTACAATGGCTTTTTCCCTGGTGAACCAGACTTTGATCAGCAGGACTTTGAAATTGAGCCCAAAGCTGATAGCGAAGCCAATTTAGGGGTCACCGACAGTGACTTCACCGTGACCTCACGTCCTGTGCCTCAGGAGCCACATCTTCCACCCTCTCCTCTCCCACCTCTTTCCCATTCACTCTCAGGAAACCAGGAGAACATCCAACACAGCACATCAACAACTGGAAGTGACTCTCCTCCTCCTACTCATCTGGAAGGAGACCCTCAGTCACCACCTCCGTCAATGTTGACAGAGCCAGCCACATCCCAGTTAGAGACAGACATTTCAGCACAGTCCTCCACGACTGGGCCAACTCCATCTAAAGGGGCCAATGCGGGCCCTCCAGTCCCCTCCCCATACGGGTGGTCAGAGATTGACTACAATGAGATCCTCATCCCCCCCATGCTGAGATCCAGGGGCATGGACCCTTCCCTCACATACCGACCCCCAGTGGATGTCACCACAACCACTCCCCAGGATGGCACGAAACCCCCCACCCAGTCCCCTGAGCCAGCCGTGCCCCCCACCCAGTCCCCTGAGCCAGCCGTGCCTCCCACCCATTCCCCTGAGCCAGCCGTGCCCCCCACCCAGTCCTCTGTGCCAGCCATGCTCACTCTGCCAACCCATTCTCCCACCACACTCTCGTGGACACCAGAGCTGACCCCAGTGCCAAGCCCAGCTTCCACTCCAAACGCCACAGCTTCCTTCTGGAGAGCCGGCAACTGGAGCGCAGTGAGTTGCAACACTCTCTATGCATTCCACACATTCTCCCTGGTGTAAATGTAGTGTGTAGGAGGAACAATGCCCAGCAGTGTGCCACTATTAATGTCCCCATCCCTTTAATATGCTGACATACCGTCACCCTGGCCTCAGGTCCCTACATAAACAACCCAACTCTCCTATCATGGTGAGTGGCTGCTCTCTGACATTTACATTTACATTTAAGTCATTTAGCAGACGCTCTTATCCAGAGCGACTTCAGATTGCCAGCAGGGAAATATATCAGCCCGACAGGTCATGACACAGTGAATGCCACTTTCTGTCTGTGTTTTAACAGTGAAATCAAATGCACTCTCTCTCAAAGTCAACCACATTCACTCTGTAAAGAAACACAGAACAGTCTCTCGTAATTCCATTGTGTTGGGTTTTTCAATGAGGAAGTATTTTGTCCTCCGTGACTAATCTCTATGTATCTGAATGGGCTGCAACAAGACATTGAATGATGCCTGGTTCACTCCTCACTGCCTCCCCTTGTGTTGTAGTGTTCTACTAGCTGTGGTCTGGGGGCCATCTGGAGGCTGGTGGTCTGCAGCACGGGACTGGAGTCTGACTGTGACCTGACCAAGAGGCCTGTGCCGGCCCGGCGCTGCTACCTCCGACCCTGCTCTTCCTGGAGGATAGGAAACTGGACCAAGGTGAGGCCCCACACCAGGGGTGGACGATAATGGAATGTTGTAGCGATAACTCAGGGATGATAAGGGAATGTTGTAGCGATAACTCAGGGACGATAATGGAATATTGTAGCGATAACTCAGGGACGATAATGGAATATTGTAGCGATAGCTCGGGATGATAAGGGAATGTTGTAGCGATAGCTCAGGGACGATAATGGAATATTGTAGCGATAGCTCGGGATGATAAGGGAATGTTGTAGCGATAACTCAGGGACGATAATGGAATATTGTAGCGATAGCTCGGGATGATAAGGGAATGTTGTAGCAATAGCTCGGGGATGATAAGGGAATGTTGTAGCAATAACTCAGGGATGATATGGGAATGTTGTAGCAATAACCCAGGGATGATAAGGGAATGTTTTATCGATAACCCGTGCTTCTACACCTGCATTGCTTGCTGTTTGGGGTTTTAGGCTGGGTTTCTGTACAGCACTTTGAGATATCAGCTGATGTACGAAGGGCTATATAAATACATTTGATTTGATTTGATGATAAGGGAATGTTGTAGCGATAACTCAGGGATGATAAGGGAATGTTGTATCGATAACCCAGGGATGATAAGGGAATGTTGTAGCGATAACTCAAGGACGATAAGGGAATGTTGTAGCGATAACTCAGGGACTATAAGGGAATGTTTAGCGATAACTCAGGGACGATAAGGGAATGTTGTAGCGATAACTCAGGGACGATAATGGAATGTTGTAGCGATAACTCAGGCGCGATAATGGAATGTTGTAGCGATAACTCAGGGACGATAATGGAATGTTGTAGCGATAACTCAGGGATGATAAGGGAATGTTGTAGCGACAACTCAGGGGTGATAAGGGAATGTTGTAGCGATAACTCAGGGATGATAAGGGAATGTTGTATCTAACTCAGGGACGATAAGGGAATGTTGTAGCGATAACTCAGGGATGATAAGGGAATGTTGTAGTGATAACTCAGGGGTGATAAGGGAATGTTGTAGCGATAACTCAGGGGTGATAAGGGAATGTTGTAGCGATAACTCAGGGGTGATAAGGGAATGTTGTAGCGATAACTCAGGGATGATAAGGGAATGTTGTAGCGATAACTCAGGGGTGATAAGGGAATGTTGTAGCGATAACTCAGGGATGATAAGGGAATGTTGTATCTAACTCAGGGATGGTTCAATAATGTTGTATCTGTAAGGGGTGCGTAACCGGTGGCAGGGAAGTCAGATGCAGAAGAGCAGAACTTGGCTGTTCCACTGGATGCCATAAGGTGAATGCACCAATTTGTAAGTCGCTCTGGATAAGAGCGTCTGCTAAATGACTTAAATGTAATGTAATGTAATAGCCGGAGCAGTTTAATAGCAAAACCAACTGCAATAAAAATAACAAGATATTGGGTACAAAAACCCAACGCGCACCAATCAACACGTGCACAAGCACTTACAAATAAACAATCCCACACAAAGACATGGGGGAACAGAGGGTTAAATACACAATAAGTGATTGAGGGAATTGAAACCAGGTGTGAGGAAAAACAAGACAAAACACATGGAAAATGAAAAGTGGATCGATGATGGCTAGAAGACCGGCGACGCCGACCGCCGAGTGCCGCCCGAACAAGGAGATGATCTGACTTCGGCGGAAGTCGTGACAGTATCATGACTCATGTTTGGGACGATAATGAAATGTTGTGTCATGACTCAGGCATGGGACGATAATGGAATGTTGTAGTGATAACTCAGGGAAGGGACAATAATGGAATAGTGTAGCAATAACTCTGGGATGGGCCGATAATGGAATGGTGTAGCAATAACTCTGGGAAGGGACGATAATGGTGTAGCAATAACTCTGGGAAGGGACGATAATGGAATAGTGTAGCAATAACTCTGGGAAGGGACAATAATGGAATAGTGTAGCAATAACTCTGGGATGGGCCGATAATGGAATGGTGTAGCAATAACTCTGGGAAGGGACGATAATGGTGTAGCAATAACTCTGGGAAGGGACAATAATGGAATGGTGTAGCAATAACTCTGGGAAGGGACAATAATGGTGTAGCAATAACTCTGGGAAGGGACGATAATGGAATGGTGTAGCAATAACTCTGGGATGAGCCGATAATGGAATGGTGGAGCAATAACTCTGGGAAGGGACGATAATGGAATGGTGTAGCAATAACTCTGGGAAGGGACAATAATGGAATGGTGTAGCAATAACTCTGGGAAGGGACGATAATGGTGTAGCAATAACTCTGGGATGGGCCGATAATGGAATGGTGTAGCAATAACTCTGGGATGGGCCGATAATGGAATGGTGGAGCAATAACTCAGGGAAGGGACGATAATGGAATGGTGTAGCAATAACTCTGGGAAGGGAAGATAATGGTGTAGCAATAACTCTGGGATGGGCCGATAATGGAATGGTGTAGCAATAACTCTGGGAAGGGACGATAATGGTGTAGCAATAACTCTGGGATGGGCCGATAATGGAATGGTGTAGCAATAACTCTGGGAAGGGACGATAATGGTGTAGCAATAACTCTGAGATGGGCTGATAATGGAATGGTGTAGCAATAACTCTGGGAAGGGACGATAATGGTGTAGCAATAACTCTGGGATGGGCCGATAATGGAATGGTGTAGCAATAACTCTGGGAAGGGACGATCATGGAATGGTGTAGCAATAACTCTGGGAAGGGACGATCATGGAATGGTGTAGCAATAACTCTGGGAAGGGCCGATAATGGAATGGTGTAGCAATAACTCTGGGAAGGGACGATAATGGAATGGTGTAGCAATAACTCTGGGAAGGGACGATAATGGAATGGTGTAGCGATAACTCTGGGAAGGGACGATAATGGAATGGTGGAGCAATAACTCTGGGAAGGGACAATAATGGAATGGTGTAGGAATAACTCTGGGATGGGCCGATAATGGTGGAGCAATAACTCTGGGAAGGGACAATAATGGAATGGTGTAGGAATAACTCTGGGAAGGGACGATAATGGAATGGTGTAGGAATAACTCTGGGAAGGGACGATAATGGTGTAGCAATAACTCTGGGAAGGGACAATAATGGAATGGTGTAGGAATAACTCAGGGAAGGGACGATAATGTTGTAGCAATAAGTACAATAACAATAAGGGAAGGGACGATATTGGAATGTTGTGATAATAGACACATCATGGGATGATAATAGAATGTTGTATCACACAGGGATGACCCAGGGATGATAATGGAATGTTGTATCATGACCCAGGGATGATAATGGAATGTTGTATCCTGACTCGGGGATGTTAATGGAATGTTGTATCCTGACCCAGGGATGATAATGGAATGTTGTATCATGACTCAGGCATGGGACAATAATGGAATGTTATCCGATAACTCATGGATGGGGCGATAATGGAATGTTGTATTGCAAAAACAATGATGGGATAATGGAATATTAATGCATTAATAATACATCAGTCAGTATAGTATCAAGCAACTTTTGATCACGATAACAGGATTGTTTAAGCTCCGTCCCTCTCACCCTCTTTCTCCCCAGTGTTCCAAGAACTGTGGTGGTGGGGTGACCCTGGGATGATCCAGTGCTTTGACACCAGGGACCAGAGGCCTTTGCGGCCCTTCCACTGTCAGACCGTGTCTACCCGGCCGGTGGCCCGCATGCCCTGCCTACCCCAGCCCTGCCTGGACTGGTACTCTTCTTCCTGGGGACAGGTTAGTTATATCCTTTCCTCCCATCTCCTTCACTCCTCACCTCTCTCCTTAATACCCATAGTTATGCCTAACCACTCACTGTGATAGTTGTTGTTATCTTCTGTGACAGTTCATTTGTAGTAAGAAGTTATCATCACTGTGATAGTTGATGTGTAATAAGGGGTTATCACTGTGATAGCAGATGTGTAATACGGAGTAATATTTACTGTGATAATTGATGTGTAATAAGGGGTTATCACTGTGATAGTTGATGTGTAATAAGGGGTTATCACTGTGATAGTTGATGTGTAATAAGGGGTTATCACTGTGATAGTTGATGTGTAATAAGGGGTTATCACTGTGATAGTTGATGTGTAATAAGGGGTTATCACTGTGATAGTTGATGTGTAATAAGGGGTTATCACTGTGATAGTTGATGTGTAATAAGGGGTTATCACTGTGATAGTTGATGTGTAATAAGGGGTTATCACTGTGATAGTTGATGTGTAATAAGGGGTTATCACTGTGATAGCTGATGTGTAATAAGGGGTTATCACTGTGATAGTTGATGTGTAGTAAGGGGTTATCACTGTGATAGTTGATGTGTAATAAGGGGTTATCACTGTGATAGTTGATGTGTAATAAGGGGTTATCACTGTGATAGTTGATGTGTAATAAGGGTTATCACTGTGATAGTTGATGTGTAATAAGGGGTTATCACTGTGATAGTTGATGTGTAATAAGGGGTTATCACTGTGATAGTTGATGTGTAATAAGGGGTTATCACTGTGATAGTTGATGTGTAATAAGGGGTTATCACTGTGATAGTTGATGTGTAATAAGGGGTTATCACTGTGATAGTTGATGTGTAATAAGGGGTTATCACTGTGATAGTTGATGTGTAATAAGGGGTTATCACTGTGATAGTTGATGTGTAATAAGGGGTTATCACTGTGATAGTTGATGTGTAATAAGGGGTTATCACTGTGATAGTTGATGTGTAATAAGGGGTTATCACTGTGATAGTTGATGTGTAATAAGGGGTTATCACTGTGATAGTTGATGTGTAATAAGGGGTTATCACTGTGATAGTTGATGTGTAATAAGGGGTTATCACTGTGATAGTTGATGTGTAATAAGGGGTTATCACTGTGATAGTTGATGTGTAATAAGGGGTTATCACTGTGATAGTTGATGTGTAATAAGGGGTTATCACTGTGATAGTTGATGTGTAATAAGGGGTTATCACTGTGATAGTTGATGTGTAATAAGGGGTTATCACTGTGATAGTTGATGTGTAGTAAGGGGTTATCACTGTGATAGTTGATGTGTAATAAGGGGTTATCACTGTGATAGTTGATGTGTAATAAGGGGTTATCATCACTGTGATAGTTGATGTGTAATAAGGAGTTACCTACATAGTTACCCTCATGCAATGTTAAGTGCTTTGAGACTGTCTGAAAAGCACTACGTACAGTCATGGTTATCCTTAAAAGTGTGTGTGTGTGTTTCCCAGTGCTCTGAGGTGTGTGGGGGAGGGGAGCAGCAGCGTCTGGTTACCTGTCCAGAAGAGGATCGCTGTGACGAGGCCCATCTGCCCAGCAACATCCAGGCCTGTAACAGCCAACCCTGTACCCAATGGGTCACTGGCTCCTGGGGACAGGTAAGAGAAGCATACTGTGCACACAAACACAGCCTACAGGTGTTGTGTGTATGTGAAGGATGTACCATTGTGCCTTCGTTTACAGTAATGTTGCATTGTATTGTGTACCTGAGCACATGCACCCACACAGAGAAACAATCACAGACAATCACAGAACCATACAACGTGATTGTTTACGCTCTGCGGTAGTAGATGTTCTGTCTTCAAATTTAATGTGTGAATCACAATACAGGATTGAAAAATTCAGGATTGTAAACAACGCAATAGGAACTCCTAGGTGGGAGAGGAGAATAGAATGGAACTCCTAGGTGGGAGAATAGAATAGAATGGAACCCCTAGGTGGGAGAGTAGAATGGAACCCCTAGGTGGGAGAGTAGAATAGAATGGAACTCCTAGGTGGGAGAGTAGAATAGAATGGAACTCCTAGGTGGGAGAGTAGAATAGAATGGAACTCCTAGGTGGGAGAATAGAATAGAATGGAACTCCTAGGTGGGAGAGTAGAATAGAATGGAACTCCTAGGTGGGAGAGTAGAATAGAATGGAACTCCTAGGTGGGAGAGTAGAATAGAATGGAACTCCTAGGTGGGAGAATAGAATAGAATGGAACTCCTAGGTGGGAGAGGAGAATAGAATGGAACTCCTAGGTGGGAGAATAGAATAGAATGGAACTCCTAGGTGGGAGAGTAGAATAGAATGGAACTCCTAGGTGGGAGAGTAGAATAGAATGGAACTCCTAGGTGGGAGAGTAGAATAGAATGGAACTCCTAGGTGGGAGAGTAGAATAGAATGGAACTCCTAGGTGGGAGAGTAGAATAGAATGGAACTCCTAGGTGGGAGAGTAGAATAGAATGGAACTCCTAGGTGGGAGAGTAGAATAGAATGGAACTCCTAGGTGGGAGAGTAGAATAGAATGGAACTCCTAGGTGGGAGAGTAGAATAGAATGGAACTCCTAGGTGGGAGAGTAGAATAGAATGGAACTCCTAGGTGGGAGAGTAGAATAGAATGGAACTCCTAGGTGGGAGAATAGAATAGGTGGGAGAATAGAATAGAATGGAACCCCTAGGTGGGAGAGTAGAATAGAATGGAACTCCTAGGTGGGAGAGTAGAATAGAATGGAACCCCTAGGTGGGAGAGTAGAATAGAATGGAACTCCTAGGTGGGAGAATAGAATAGAATGGAACTCCTAGGTGGGATAGTAGAATAGGTGGGAGAATAGAATAGAATGGAACCCTAGGTGGGAGAGTAGAATAGAATGGAACTCCTAGGTGGGAGAATAGAATAGAATGGAACCCCTAGGTGGGAGAGTAGAATAGAATGGAACTCCTAGGTGGGAAATTCACAAACGCATGCAAATTTTAACTGAATGAAAATGGAGCTTTGCTTTGCTTTGAATAACACAGAAACTCATATTACCTCATGAGAACTCTACAAAGACTTTCTCTTCAGTAAAGAGTAGAATGACTGTGGTTTTGTTAAAACCCGCAATACAAAGCAATTTCTGAGTCTGAACTAGAAAGCTTCAAAAATGATTATTGACTTCAAGCTGCAGAAGGTGAGCACCCCAACATGTTTCAGACCTCATGCTGTTCAGCCAGCATTTATATGACTCATCCAGAGCCCACAACCCCCTCCATCACTCCTTCCATCCTCCCTCAGAAGTTGCAGCCAAACCAGTCGTTGATAGCAGCAAGTACTGCTTTAATCCCAAACCACGTCAAAACTGCAAGACACCCTTTACTAGGAGGGAGAGAGGAAGAGAAAATGCACACACACCAAGTCCTCCACTAAGCCTTTGTATTGCCTCCCTCGAGCTAGTGTCTGACCTAGCTTAACACGAGCACACACACAGAGCCAGGCTCCCTATGGATCTGTGTGTTTGTGTGTGCCAGGCACGTGCCCACCTCAAGGGGCTTGATGAGGAATGACTTTCACCATGATTAGAATGTGGGGGAGATGGAGCCATCAGGCCTGCTGCTGTGTAGCTGATGTGCTTTGATTTGCTCGGTGGTAATGGCCTTAAGAGGAGGGAGAGCCAAACTGAGCCAGGCTGGTGTGATACACTATAGGAAGCAAGGAAGCTATTGACGTGGGTAGCCTAGGTTTGTGGCAGACGCTGTGCATCTAATCTAATTACTGTGATCAAGAACACTCTATAAATGGACTGATGTCGTAGTTTCTGCTCATTACCGACCGGATCAATCACTGCCTGTTGTCAATCAATGTTCTTGGTGAACTGTGATTAAAACTGTGTTTGCCTGTTGTTCTGTGGAAAAACACCTTGTCACTGACATAGGATTGGATCATTATTGAGCCTTTTTGGATGATTGCACTCCATGTATTTATCTGTTAAGGGACACACACAACACCAGTACAGTATTGCAGCAGGTTGTCACATATAGGGCTGTAGCGGTCACATATAGGGCTGTAGCGGTCACATATAGGGCTGTAGCGGTCACATATAGGGCTGTAGCGGTCACATATAGGGCTGTAGCGGTCACATATAGGGCTGTAGCGGTCACAGGGCTGTAGTCAGAGTTTCGTCAGCTGCTGATTGTCAAGCAAATAACTGCCGGTCTCACGGTAATTGACCGTTAATTAACATTAACACATTTAGCATCTTCTAGCTTCCACACACAGCCTACAAGCCACTAATGCAGACCTTTGGAACATCTACATTTTAAAAAGTCTAATAAATCCATGTAATATAGCCGACACCTTCTCAATAAATCCATGATTTATTCCAGACAGGTCTAAAGAAACATGATGTGAAGCAGAACAGAATAGCAGACTCTGAGTTGTCCTTATGTTAGGTCCTGATCCGGCTATGTCATATGGCTGTGGGCTACACTAGTTCATTTAGCAGACAGGATTTGGTTAAAATGGCATTATTTTATACTACTTTATATTACTTTATAGTATGAAGAATACTATTCTGTGTTGAGCAGTCAACAAAGAAACAGGTACTTCTATTTGCTTCATTTAAAGTTATTAATGTAACTTTGTTCTACAAACGTTGGGCTGTATGTTTTGATTTTTTTATACATTGTAAGGCTGCATGATGCGACTCTACAATTATTTGTTAAAAAAATTGCATTAAAAAGCACGAGCTCTGCTTTGTTTTTTTGCGCAGGCTGTACACACTTCATCAGTCTCTCATTCACAGTTTGACAAGCACTTGATAATGTCTGGAATTTCCCAGGTTATCCCCTTTATGTGGCCGTAATGCCACTTTAAAAATCCTTGCCCTTTGTGGCCAGTGGCCGTTGTGCCCTTGAGCTGAATATAATAATTATAATTCCCTTCTCCCTAGGTGCTCCGAAGCACCTCTCACTCACATAGCTCTCTGTCACCTCTCACTCACATAGCTCTCTGTCACCTCTCACTCACATAGCTCTCTGTCACCTCTCACTCACATAGCTCTCTGTCACATGATCAGATCTTTCTCACAGGCTACAAGTGTAAACGGACATATCAGGAACGCAACTTGCGCACGCAGATATTGGAAGAACTGTCCACATTTCATTTTCATCAGCCAACAAGATCAGTAGGCCTAACGAACATCAAAAGCACTAGCCTATGTCAATCTACTATCCCACATTAAGTACAAAAGTTGACCTATTCTGTGCGAGAAATAAATATTCCAAAGTCTGAGACAGTTGTGGGATGCAGAGAGATCCCAAATTAATGCAATCACTAGCATTCAAAACCCTCTTTTTACACAATGAGGCTAACGCAACAGATCAGAACGTTTAGCTTCCACTGTTGATGAACTATTAGGCTATTTCTTCACATTATAAGCACAGCAATGTGCACACAGCAATAGGTTATAAGCGTGACTGATCCATTAACAGGGAAACACCATCATCATCAAAAGTGACAGCAAATGTGATGATGCATGTAATGCTTTTATTAAAAGGTGCATTTTTATGGTGAAAATGATTTTCTCCAAACGTGAAACTCCCGCATTGCATATGTATGCTAGTTAGGCTCTACACCCATTATAAAGGTGATTTAATGTGCTTCATTTAAAAAAGTTATTGGACACACTAGTTGTGATACAAATCTTATCAAAACATATAGGCCTATGGGCTAGGATACATGAGGTGTGGCACTATGATATGAAAAGTCGCAACAACAAACAATGGGCATCATTCACAAGTAATTATAATATAAGTTACAAGTGATCGGCGAATGTTGTCACCCATCAGACTATTTCTGATTGAATCTCGTCTTTACATCTGCTGAGTAATGTATGTGTGACATGTTGTTTTGATTTACAATGAACCATGATCATGCACCTGTCTGGAAACAGGGACAGCGGGAAAAATACATATTCTATGCACTTAAATAGTGAATGGAGTGGTTCGTTGTCATGCCAGACAGGTAGGCTATACTCCTGTTGTAAAGAGAAGCAATGTGCTTAATATGAGGACAGTTGAGAAATACATTTAGTAGACCTAGTCTATAGAAAGCTGATGGGATCCTGCTTATTTTTAATAGAGGCCATAACTCTGTTTTCTCACACAATTGCATAGCCTGTAGAAATGTTGAGCAACATGAGCTCATGGGCTCTCATTAAGTGTTTGATTAGATTTTCGATTACGTTTGCATTGATGTCAAAGTGATT
>NW_025746106.1:140000-169406 GCF_021184085.1 Oncorhynchus gorbuscha
AAAATAGGATTTACATTGTTGGGTGCTGTGTCCATTTTAGGTCTCCCAGAAATATCTCCCCAAACACTATCTTCAAAGGACATGTTTTTTTGTGTTAGAATGGTGTTTTCTGAGACCAGTTTGGGGGCTGCAGGGGCAGTATTGAGTAGCTTGGATGAAAAGGTGTAAACGGCCAGCTCCTCATTCTCAGTTGCTAATATATGCATATTATTAGTATTATTGGATAGAAAACACTCTGAAGTTTCTAAAACTGTTTGAATTATGTCTGTGAGTATAACAGAACTCATATTGCAGGCAAAAACCTGAGATATTCCACTTCCTGTTTGTATTTTTTCTGGAGGTGGCAGATTTTCAACCAAGCTCTCATTAAGATATGGATGAGTTTTCACTTCCTACGCCTTCCACTTGATGTCAACAGTCAATAGAACTTTGTCTGATGACTCTAATGTGAAGGGGGGGGGTCGAATGAGACAGGAAATAGTCACCACTGCCACGAGTTGACCATGCTTTCACTATGCACGTTCACAGGGGAAGGACCTGCGTTCCACCGGTCATCTGAAGTCATTGTAATTCTCCGGTTGGAATGTTATTCAAGATATATGTAAACAACATTCTAAAGATTGATTCAGTACATCGTTTGACATGTTTCTACTGACTGTTATGGAACTTTTGGACATTTCGTCACGTTATAGTGGCTTTGTGACTTTGGGATTGTTTACCAAACGCGCTAACCAAAGTAGCTAATTGGACATAAATAACGGACATTTTCGAACAAATCAAGCATTTATTGTGGACCTGGGATTCCTAGGACTGCATTCTGATGAAGATCCCGTTAGCGGGATTGCAGCCATAACAAGTTTTAAGGAGATACGCACTGGGCACACACATCAATCATTTCAACAACTAGATGTGATTTACATTTGGTTGAGTTGTCAACTACCATGAATTCAACGTGAAAACAACCGTCACCACATTATTGGATGAAGGTCTCTTACATTGATGATTTTATTTACAAATCCAAATCGTTTTCCAAGTTTATTCAAAGTCAACACATTTTTTAATTTTTAATTGAAATGACGTGAAAAGGTTTATTCAACCAGTTTTTGCCCAGTGAGTAATAGGATAATAACACATAATAGTTCCCTTCCTGATTCAAACATATCTGAGCTCTCCGCTGGTGGCAGGTGCCATCCTGAAATGATACCTTGATATCACAACGTCTTGCATTTGATTGACAGTTGTTACCTCGTCTAACCTTTTACCATTCTGTGTAAACCAATCTTCCAATGCCTGTCACTGTTGAAATTGACGGTAGAGGTGAAAATCTTTTGAGATGGGCTTCTCATCCAGAATACATATTTTACATGCATCAAACTACAGTTTATAATCCCTAAGGCTCTTTAAAGACTGGTACGTGTTGAAATTGATTTTACGAGACAGTGCAGTAGCGATTCAGAATATTTATGTGCAGTAATTAAGCGAGGAACCACTAAATCTTAGTGGGAATAAAACAGCCCTTAACCTATCCTGAAAGGATTTGATAGCTTGATATGGAATGTCATCACTTCTGCATTTTATTATCGAGGACAAACCACAAGACAAAAAGGAGTGTCTGGGTTTTGGGTCTTGCCCTTGAGTTTGATTCATAAGGTTGTGAGAGAGAGAAGAATCCATCCACTCAGAGCAGGTCCAGTGCCAAGACTGTGGTTAATGGTGGCCATTTTGAAAATTACTGCCACACAAATGAGTTGTTGCTTTTGAAAACTGGTCAAGTACCAGATGTGTTAATTTAAAGCGATACTTCATCCACATTTCATTACAAAATGGCGTATTTGTTTCCTTATCCTAAAAGCAGTATGGACAAAGAGAGACACTAACCGCTATCCTTAGAATTTTCTAACTAAAATCATTTACATTTTAGTCATTTAGCTTATGTTCTTATCCAGAGCGAGTGTTAGTTCACAAAAAACAATTGTGAAGGGGACGGGTGCTGTGGGGTTATTCAAAATATTTTAAGATCAAGAATGTTATGACCAAGGTAGGAAAAGCTATATGATCAGTTTTTACTGAACACCCTGGCTGTATAAAGTGTCACAGAGAGATACTGAAGAGGATAGCAAGGCAGACTGACTTCTTACCCATCCATCAACCAGACTGGTGCTTTATTGCTACAGCTGGTGGGTTTGGCTGGTATTGACTTGTTTGTATCCTAAGGCTAGCAGATTGGAAGCGTAATCCTAGAGCCATCTGTTGAATAGGCTGCTGTATAGACAGTTCAACCACAGGTAATGGGAGATTTATGTTGTCTACTACGGTAGGAACGTTTTTAAAGACATGCATTGTTACTTGTTAAATATACCAGACATTGCACCGTCACCGTCTGCCTTGGAGGGATATAAAAGGAAGAATATAGCAGACTGGGGAGTCCAGGAGTCAACCACATTTGAACTCACATGTCGACCACATTGTTCAGACTCTTCTATGCAAAAAATACGCACCGCAGTTTACCAGTCTCCCCCCCCCCAAAAAAAATGAGTTGCTCTAGTTGCTATTGCTAATTATTTGATTTCAACACGTATTCAGAATAGGCCCACGCCGTTACATAGAAAGTACAGTATGCAGACTTCTATTCTGTTTTGAATTAACATCACAGTTCAGGCCTTGTGGTAATCCACTATATTTAGTAAAGTTGTCAACATCGTGCTTGCGATGTTTTGATTTGAAGCTTCTGAACGAGGTTGCTAAGCTATAAAAGATAACAGCATCAGCGTTGTAGAGACTTCTCCTCTAACCATTCCCTAATGGTGTGGAATGTCTGTTGCTATTTCACAAAGCCTGTGGAGTACCAGACCACAGTTTGCCACCATAAATGCCTTTTTGTTTGGGCTGGTTGGGATGGTTTATCACAAGAATAAGAATGAGAGGTTTTGGAATGGTTGGCGTTTGATAAGTGAAAGCAGAGAGTGAATAAGGGAATTGATCTTGATGGCTGTCATGCCTCTGTCTTTAATGGAAGCCTTGAGGTCCTTGACCCACATGGGTTTGGGCCTGGAGCTCCAGTTCTGTTGAAACAGAGGAAGGTTCTGACTCATGGCCAAGTCCACAACAACTCTTGGCTCTTGGCTGTGCATGTAATTCCATTATATGGGTGTTGATAATGGCCCACTGTGTGTCAGTTTAATTGCATAAGAATGTCTCATTATTCTTCGGCTGAGGACTGATTGTGACATAGGCACCTCTGTTCTCAACCCGGAAAAAAAGCATTACTCTAAATGTAATGTTATTGAGAGACAAGTTATTTTGGCTCATTTGCAGTGTCTGTGGTATTTGGACTTGTGCGCTCCGTTGAGCAGTCCACATCTCTCTTGCAGCACAATTATATTTTAGTGATCAATCAACGAGGCCTGCTTTTGCAGATTTATTTCAATAAGATTTTGGCATGCAAAAGTTTTCCCTTCAAAAAACACTCAAGGCTAATTTGCGCTGTCTGTGAGGTTGGTACTCGCATGCCTTGTGAAGACAATTGGTTGGCTAGTACGAAGCTTCTATTTTTGTGTTTGCAGATATTTTATTATTTCTGTTTGTCTGTCTTTAGGATGTTGACTGGATACATTTTCTTGTTGAAATATTGATCTGTGGTATAAAACCATAATCTCTGTAATCCTGTCTCTGAGAGGGGTAGTGGCGCAGATCCTGTCTTAACTGCTGACATTTACAACTACCCAGAGAGGTGTTTCTTCAAATCACTGAGGTATGTCATAATGTGTGTTGAGAATGGTGGCCATTTTGTCTTTTTAAAGTCTCTGTGTGGTCCATCTCCTGGAGGATTTGACCTTGGTATGACTTGGCCTTGTCCAGATTACATCATGGAAACAACACTGGTTGAGGGCAGTTGTAAATCACTGTTTATTAAGCTTGCAGCATAATCTTTGTAGCTAACAATTCAAAACCACATTGTTATGATGTGCTGAATACTTATAATATAGTGTTTTATTTGACCCCAATAACTACCGGGGGATATGCGTCAACAGCAACCTTGGGAAAAGGAGAGAGAGCGAGAGAGAGCAAGAGGACCTAACTCACTCTTAAATTAATCAAAACAGGAACATTTTACATTTGGGTAGAAATTAAAAAGGAAATGATCTCAGCAGAGAAAAATGTCCTCCTGTGTGCTACCTATATCACCCCACTAGAATCCCCATACTTGAATGAAGACAGCTTCTCCATCCTAGAGGGAGAAATCAATCATTTCCAGGCCCAGGGACATGTACTAGTCTGTGGCGACCTAAATGCCAGAACTGGACAAGAATCTGACATCCTCAGCACACGGGGACAAACACCTACCTGGAGGTGACAGCATTCCCTCCCCCATATGCCCCCCTAGGCACAACTAAAACATCATAACCAATAAAAACGGGTCACAACTCCTGCAGCTCTGTCGCACACTGGGTATGTACATAGTCAATGGTAGGCTTCGAGGGGACTCCTACGGTAGGTGGACCTATAGCTCATCTCTTGGCAGTAGTACTGTAGACTACTTTATCACTGACCTCAACCCAGAGTCTCAGAGTATTCTGTCAGTCCACTGACACCCTTATCACATCACAGCAAAATCACAGTCTACTTGAACAGAGCAATACTCAATCATGAGGCATCAAAGCCAAAGGAACTGAATAATATTAAGAAATGCTATAGATGGAAGGAATGCAGTTTGGAAACCTACCAAAAAACAATTAGGCAACAACATATTCAATCCCTTTTAGACAACTTCATGGACAAAATGTTTCACTGTAATAGTGAAGTTTTAAACTTGGCAGTAGAAAACCTAAACCATATATTTGACCTCTTAGCTTCCCTATCAAATCTAAACATTTCTAACAGACCATGAACAACAATGACAAATGGTTTGATGAAGAATGCAAAACCCTAAGAAAGGAATTGAGTAACCTATCTAACCAAAAACACAGAGACCCAGAAAACCTGAGCCTACACCTTCTTTATGGTGAATCACTAAAACAATACAGAAATACACTACAGAAAAAGAAGGAACAGCACGTCAGAAATCAGCTCAATGTAATTGAAGAATCCATAGACTCTAACCACTTCTGGGAAAATTGGAAAACACTAAACAAACAACAACACAAAGAGTTACAGTTGAAGTCTGAAGTTTACATACACCTTAGCCAAATACATTTAAACTCAGCTTTTCACAATTGCTGACATTTAATACTAGTAAAAATCCCATGTTTTAGGTCACCACTTTATTATAAGAATGTGAAATGTCAGAATAATAGTAGAGAGAATGATTTATTTCAGCTTTTATTTCTTTCATCACATTCCCAGTGGGTCAGAAGTTTACATACACTCAATTAGTATTTGGTAGCATTGCCTTTAAATTGTTTAACTTGGGTCAAACGTTTCGGGTAGCCTTCCACAATCCACATAATTTTCATTCCTCATGATGCTGCCTATTTTGTGAAGTGCACCAGTCCCTCCTGCAGCAAAAGCACCCCCACAACATGATGCTGCCACCCCATGCTTCATGGTTGGGATGGTGTTCTTCGGCTTGCAAGCCTACCCTTTTCCTCGCAAGGGGCGGGACTCTAACCTGGAAGCTTACAAGAAATCCCGCTATGCCCAGGGCTAAGAATGAATCATACTACACCGGCTCAGACGCTCGTCGGATGTGGCAGGGCTATAAACTATTACAGACTACAAATGGAAGCACAGCCGCGAGCTGCCCAGTGACACGAGCCTACTAGATGAGCTAAATCACTTCTATGCTCGCCTCGAGGCAAGCAACACTGAGGCATGCATGAGAGCATCAGCTGTTTCGGACGACTGTGTGATCACACTCTCTGCAGCCGATGTGAGTAAGACCTTTAAACAGGTCAACATACAAAAGGCCAGACGGATTACCAGGATGTGTGCTCCGGGCATGTGCTGCTGACCAACTGGCAGGTGTCTTCACTGACATTTTCAACATGTCCCTGATTGAGTCTGTAATACCAACATGTTTCAAGCAGACCACCATAGTCCCTGTGACCAAGAACACAAAGGCAACCTGCCTAAATGATTACAGACCCGTAGCACTCACATCCGTAGCCATGAAGTGCTTTGAAAGGCTAGTAATGGCTCACATCAACACCATTATCCCATAAACCCTAGACCCACTCCAATTTGCATACCGCCCAAACAGATCCACAGATGATGCAATCTCTATTGCACTCCACACTGCGCTTTCCCACCTGGACATAAGGAACACCTATGTGAGAATGCTATTCATTGACTACAGCTCAGCGTTCAACACCGTAGTACCCTCAAAGCTCATCACTAAGCCAAGGAACCTAGGACTAAACACCTCCCTCTGCAACTGGATCCTGGACGTCCTGACGGGCCGCCCCAGGTAGTGAGGGTTGGTAACAACACATCCGCCACTCTGATCCTCAACACGGGGTCCTGTGCTCATGTGCTCAGTCCCCTCCTGTACTCACTGTTCACCCACAACTGCTTAGCCAAGCACGACTCCAACACCATCATTAAGTTTGCAGACGACACAACAGTGGTAGGCCTGATCACCGACAACAACGAGACAGCCTATAGGGAGGAGGTCAGAGACCTGGCTAGGTTGTGCCAGAATAACAACCTATCCCTCAACGTAACCAAGACTAAGGAGATGATTGTGGACTACGGGAAAAAGAGGGACGAGCATACCCCCATTCTCATCAACGGGCTGTAGTGGAGCAGGTTGAGAGCTTCAAGTTCTTTGGTGTCCACATCAACAACAAACTAGCATGGTCCAAACACACCAAGAAAGTCGTGAAGAGGGCACGACAAAACCTATTCCCCTCAGGAAACTAAAAAGATTTGGCATGGGTCCTGAGATCCTCAAAAGGTTCTGCAGCTGCACCATCGAGAGCATCCTGACCGGTTTCATCACTGCCTGGTACGGAAATTTCTCGGCCTCTGACCGCAAGGCACTTCAGAGGGTAGGTGGTACGGACCAGCACATCACTGGGGCAAACCTGCCTGCCATCCAGGACCTCTACACCAGGCGGTGTCAGAGGAAGGGCGTAAACATTGTCAAAGGCCCCAGCCACCTGTCATAGACTGTTCTCTCTACTACCGCATGGCAAGCTGTATCAGAGTGCCAAGTCTAGGACAAAAAGGCTTCTCAACTGTTTTTACCCCAAAGCCATAAGTAGCATTTCACTGTAAATACCTGTTGTATTCGGCGCACCTGACAAATCAAATTTGATTTGATTCGGATGGGATCGGGTACTGATACTCTCAGGTCTATGTGACCTGATACTATCTGGTCTATATGAAATGGGTCCAGTTGTCCTTGGGTCCGTTCGAACCGGTCTCTATATTTCAAAACATATATTCGGTGCGGGTGTGAAAGACGCAGGTCCATTTCAGAACGGGTCTAACTTTGGACCCGTGAAGACCTCTAGCATGCGTGCGTATGTTCACTCATGTGTGTTCATGCATGTGAGTGTGTGTGTCTATGTGTTCATGCATGTGAGTGTGTGTGTCTATGTGTTCATGCATGCGAATGTGTGTCTCTGTGTATTCATGCGTGAGCCATGTGAGTGTCATGGCTATCCCCCCCAGAGGGAAGTGTGTGTACCTGGACTTTACAAAGTGTCAGGTGTGTCATGCCATCAAGGTCTTATGGGAGAGAACCAGTCCAGGGTCTCTGCCATACCTTTCTTACCCAGAAGCAGAAACGTACAATCCCCAGAGTATGTCCATGTGACTGCCTGGCATGCCAGTCTTCAGACTGACTGTTACTGACGGACTGGGGGAGTCTTGGTACTGACTGACTGGGGGAGTCTTGGTACTGACGGACTGGGGGATACTGGTGCTGACTAACTGGGGGGTCCTGGTACTGACTGACTGGGTGGTACTGGTACTGACTGACTGGGGGGTACTGGTACTGACTAACTGGGGGTCCTGGTACTGACGGACTGGAGGATACTGGTGCTGACGGACTGGAGGATACTGGTACTGACTAACTGGGGGTCCTGGTACTGACTGACTGGGAGGTACTGACTGACTGACTGGGAGGTAATGACTGACTGGGAGGTACTGATACTGACTGACTGGGGGTACTGACTGACTGGGGGTACTGGTAATGACTGACTGGGGGTACTGGTACTGACTGACTGGGGGGTACTGATAATGACTGACTGGGGGTACTGATAATGACTGACTGGGGGGTACTGGTAATGACTGGGGGTACTGGTACTGACTGGGGGGTACTGGTACTGACTGGGGTACTGATAATGACTGACTGGGGGTACTGATAATGACTAACTGGGGGATACTGGTGCTGACTGACTGGAGGATACTGGTACTGACGGACTGGGGGATACTGGTGCTGACTGACTGGAGGATACTGGTACTGACGGACTGGAGGATACTGGTGCTGACTGACTGGGGGATACTGGTGCTGACGGACTGGGGGATACTGGTGCTGACTGACTGGAGGATACTGGTGCTGACTAACTGGGGGATACTGGTACTGACTTACTGGAGGATACTGGTGCTGACTGACTGGAGGATACTGGTGCTGATTGACTGGAGGATACTGGTACTGACGTACTGGAGGATACTGATACTGACGGACTGGGGTCCTGGTACTGACTGACTGGGAGGTACTGACTGACTGGGAGGTACTGACTGACTGGGAGGTACTGACTGACTGGGAGGTACTGATACTGACTGACTGGGGGTACTGGTACTGACTGACTGGGGGTACTGGTACTGACTGACTGGGGGTACTGGTACTGACTGACTGGGGGATACTGGTAATGACTGACTGGGGGGTCCTGGTACTGACTGACTGGGAGGTACTGGTAATGACTGACTGGGGGTACTGGTAATGACTGACTGGGGGTACTGGTACTGACGGACTGGGAGGTACTGACGTACTGGGGATACTGGTACTGACTGACTGGGGGATACTGGTGCTGACTGACTGGGAGGTACTGATGTACTGGGGGATACTGGTACTGACTGACTGGGGGATACTGGTGCTGACTGACTGGGGGTACTGGTGCTGACTGACTGGGGGATACTGGTGCTGACTGACTGGGGGTACTGGTAATGACTGACTGGGGGTACTGGTACTGACTGACTGGGGGTACTGGTACTGACTGACTGGGGGTGCTGACTGACTGGGGGGTACTGGTAATGACTGACTGGGGGATACTGGTGCTGACTGACTGGGGGGTACTGGTGCTGACTGACTGGGGGGTACTGGTAATGACTGACTGGGGGGTACTGGTACTGACTGACTGGGGGGTACTGGTGGGCGCATGAATCTCATTATGGTTTGTTAATGCTACATAAGCAGCACTATAACACATATAATAACAATAGCAACCTGATTTGAAGAATACTAAAGAATACTGGTGTGGTGGCCGTTTTATGTAACATTTGTAAAAGCTCTGTCCTACACTGAAGTGCTCCACACCATGAACAAAAGTAGAGCCGTATGTTCATATGCTCACAACATGGCCTCTCACTGACTCAATAACAGTGAACATCAGGTGTCTTCTATGGTAGTGCTGCTGGTGCAGTGAATACACTGTGCCTTGTTCTTCCATTAGCCCTGTAGAGAGCCAGATGAAAGACCCCGTCAGTCTTTCTTCCCTCAAATTGGACCAGTCCACAAAAGCCTCAGTTCTTTACATTCTATTACAGGACCTTGGATGAAATAGTTCATAAGAGAGAATTCATGTGGTTTCTCTGCCTGGAACCCCCAGGAGAAAAGGCTAATAAGACAGACAAAAGCTTATAGAAAAACATGTATCAACCTGGTTGGATTGGCACTGAGCAGGTCTGTGTTATCACACGTGTCCACCTGTCTGATACACGTGGTAGGGGACATTAATGGAGCTTCTTTGGTGGAAAGTCATTCATTCTGCTGTTGCCCCTCTCTACCATGTGAATCATATAAGCAGACAGAAGGACTAGTCAATAAGGGGCTAAGAATAAAACGAAATAAAATACCATTTAAAAGGCCATTTCTGTCAAACTTCGCTCTCATGCTTCAAACAGGAAGTGTGGTATGGTGTGTGTGTGTGTGTGTGTGCGCTACATAGTGAAGAAGACAGAGGTAAAGCATGAGCCAGCATGTGATAAACAGTTACATTTATCATCTATAATCCACTTACAGCAACAGGGAAATCAGTGTATGCTTCAGGCTTCCCTCATTATGCTTCAGGCTTCCTTCCTAATGCTTCAGGCTTCCTCATTATGCTTCAGGCTTCCATCCATTATGCTTCAGGCTTCCTCATTATGCTTCAGGCTTCCCTTCCTAATGCTTCAGACTTCCCTCATTATGCTTCAGGATTCCCTTCCTAATGCTTCAGGCTTCCCTCATTATGCTTCAGGCTTCCTCATTATGCTTCAGGCTTCCATCCATTATGCTTCCGGCTTCCATCCATTATGCTTCAGGCTTCCATCCATTATGCTTCAGGCTTCCTCCATTATGCATTAGGCTTCCCGCCCTTATGCATCAGGCTTCCATCCATTATGCTTCAGGCTTCCCTCCATTATGCTTCAGGCTTCCATTCATTATGCTTCAGGCTTCCTCCATTATGCATCAGGCTTCCCTCCATTATGCTTCAGGCTTCCCTCCATTATGCTTCAGGCTTCCTCCCTAATGCTTCAGGCTTCCAACTCTAATGCTTCAGAAAATCAAATCAAATGTGTTTATATAGCCCTTCGTACATCAGCTGATATCTCAAAGTGCTGTACAGAAACTCAGCCTAAAAACCCCAAACAGCAATCAATGCAGGTGTAGAAGCACGGTGGCTAAGAAAACTCCCTAGAATGGCCAAAACCTAGGAAGATACCTAGAGAGGAACCAGACGATGTGGGGTGGCCAGTCCTCTTCTGGCTGTGCCGGGTGGAGATTATAACAGAGCATGGCCAAGATGTTCAAATGTTCATAAATGACCAGCATGGTCAAATAATAATAGACTTCCAAACCCTAATGCTTCAGGCTTCCAAACCCTAATGCTTCAGGCTTCCAACCCTAATGCTTCAGGCTTCCAACACTAATGCTTCATGCTTCCCTCATTATGATTCAGGCTTCCCTCATTATGCTTCAGGCATCCCTCATAATGCTTCAGGTATCCCTCATTATGCTTCAGGCTTCCTCCGTTATGCTTCAGGCTTCCCTCCCTGATGCTTCAGGCTTCCTCCCTGATGCTTCAGGCTTCCCTCCCTAATGCTTCAGGCTTCCCTCCCTGATGCTTCAGGCTTCCTCCCTGATGCTTCAGGCTTCCTCCCTGATGCTTCAGGCTTCCCTCCCTAATGCTTCAGGCTTCTCTCCCTAATGCTTCAGGCTTCTCTCCCTAATGCTTCAGGCTTTCAACCCTAATGCTTCAGGCTTTCAACGCTAATGCTTCAGGCTTTCAACCCTAATGCTTCTGGCTTCTCTCCCTAATGCTTCAGGCTTTCAACCCTAATGCTTCAGGCTTTTCTCCCTTATGCTTCAGGCTTCTCCCTAATGCTTCAGGCTTCTCTCCCTAATGCTTCAGGCTTTCAACCCTAATGCTTCAGGCTTTCAACCCTTCTAATGCTTCTGGCTTCTCTCCTAATGCTTCAGGCTTTCAACCCTAATGCTTCAGGCTTTCAACCCTAATGCTTCAGGCTTCTCTCCTTACGCTTCAGGCATCCCTCTATTATGCTTTGTACAGTTTCCTTGTTAACTCTGTTTGTACACTCCTCGATTCCTCATCTCTGTCCCTTAATGTTTCTGTCCAGCACCTGACTATTGGATGTGTGCATGGGGCGGCAGGCTGCCTAGTGGTTAGAGCATTGGGGCAGTAACCGAAAGGTTGATGGATCGAATCCCTGAGCTGATAAGGTACAAATCTGGCGTTCTGCCCCTGCACAAGGCAGTTAACCCACTGCTCCCCGGTAGGCCACCATTGTAAATAAGAATTTGTTCTAAACTGACTTGCCTGTTTTTAAATAAAGGTTCAATTAAAATCAAAAAGGGTTTCCTATTTCCCTACCTGGTTTATTACTATGGACAGTGAGGGGAGGCCTCCAGGCCTGGTTTATTACTATGGACAGTGAGGGGGAGGCCTCAGGCCTGGTTTATTACTATGGACAGTGAGGGGAGGCCTCCAGGCCTGGTTTATTACTATGGACAGTGAGGGAGGCCTCCAGGCCTGGTTTATTACTATGGACAGTGAGGGAGGCCTCCAGGCCTGGTTTATTACTATGGACAGTGAGGGGAGGCCTCCAGGCCTGGTTTATTACTATGGACAGTGAGGGGAGGCTGCCAGGCCTGGTTTATTACTATGGACAGTGAGGGGAGGCCTCCAGGCCTGGTTTATTACTATGGACAGTGAGGGGAGGCCTCCAGGCCTGGTTTATTACTGTGGACAGTGAGGGGAGGCCTCCAGGCCTGGTTTATTACTATGGACAGTGAGGGAGGCTGTCAGGCCTGGTTTATTACTATGGACAGTGAGGGGAGGCTGCCAGGCCTGGTTTATTACTATGGACAGTGAGGGGAGGCCTCCAGGCCTGGTTTATTACTATGGACAGTGAGGGAGGCTGCCAGGCCTGGTTTATTACTATGGACAGTGAGGGGAGGCTGCCAGGCCTGGTTTATTACTATGGACAGTGAGGGGAGGCTGCCAGGCCTGGTTTATTACTATGGACAGTGAGGGGAGGCTGCCAGGCCTGTTTTATTACTATGGACAGTGAGGGGAGGCTTCCAGGCCTGGTTTATTACTATGGACAGTGAGGGGAGGCTGCCAGGCCTGGTTTATTACTATGGACAGTGAGGGGAGGCTGCCAGGCCTGGTTTATTACTATGGACAGTGAGGGGAGGCTGCCAGGCCTGGTTTATTACTATGGACAGTGAGGGAGGCTGACAGGCCTGGTTTATTACTATGGACAGTGAGGGAGGCTGCCAGGCCTGGTTTATTACTATGGACAGTGAGGGGAGGCTGCCAGGCCTGGTTTATTACTATGGACAGTGAGGGGAGGCTGCCAGGCCTGGTTTATTACTATGGACAGTGAGGGGAGGCTGCCAGGCCTGGTTTATTACTATGGACAGTGAGGGGAGGCTGCCAGGCCTGGTTTATTACTATGGACAGTGAGGGGCTGTCAGGCCTGGTTTATTACTATGGCTGCCAGGCCTGGTTTATTACTATGGACAGTGAGGGGAGGCCTCCAGGCCTGGTTTATTACTATGGACAGTGAGGGGAGGCCTCCAGGCCTGGTTTATTACTGTGGACAGTGAGGGGAGGCCTCCAGGCCTGGTTTATTACTATGGACAGTGAGGGGAGGCTGTCAGGCCTGGTTTATTACTATGGACAGTGAGGGGAGGCTGCCAGGCCTGGTTTATTACTATGGACAGTGAGGGGAGGCCTCCAGGCCTGGTTTATTACTATGGACAGTGAGGGAGGCTGCCAGGCCTGGTTTATTACTTTGGACAGTGAGGGAGGCTGCCAGGCCTGGTTTATTACTATGGACAGTGAGGGGAGGCTGCCAGGCCTGGTTTATTACTATGGACAGTGAGGGGAGGCTGCCAGGCCTGTTTTATTACTATGGACAGTGAGGGGAGGCTTCCAGGCCTGGTTTATTACTATGGACAGTGAGGGGAGGCTGCCAGGCCTGGTTTATTACTATGGACAGTGAGGGGAGGCTGCCAGGCCTGGTTTATTACTATGGACAGTGAGGGAGGCTGCCAGGCCTGGTTTATTACTATGGACAGTGAGGGAGGCTGACAGGCCTGGTTTATTACTATGGACAGTGAGGGAGGCTGCCAGGCCTGGTTTATTACTATGGACAGTGAGGGGAGGCTGCCAGGCCTGGTTTATTACTATGGACAGTGAGGGGAGGCTGCCAGGCCTGGTTTATTACTATGGACAGTGAGGGGGAGGCTGCCAGGCCTGGTTTATTACTATGGACAGTGAGGGGAGGCTGCCAGGCCTGGTTTATTACTGTGGACAGTGAGGGGAGGCTGCCAGGCCTGGTTTATTACTATGGACAGTGAGGGGAGGCTGCCAGGCAAGGGGAAGGTGGAACTTCTTGCAGCCTGATGTGTGCAGGGGCTGTGACTTAGTGCAAAGCCTTCAGTCTCAGTGAAGTATCCCAATCTCACTTTCTCTTCTCTTATTTCGCTTTAATTTCTCTCTCTCTGTCAACCCCCCCCCCCCCCCCCCCCTCACTCTGTCTCTGTCTCTCTGTGTGAAAGTTGACAGCTGGGCAGCTTCCACAAGTCAGTAACGAGGGGTACTCTGGGGAAGCCCCTGTCCAAGGAGAGACTCATTGATCCAGACAGACCGACAGGCCGGCTAGGAGTTCCAAACCCCACAGCTCCCTCTCCAAAGCGCTTTTCCCCTGAGCACACACAGACAGGTTCGGTAGAAAGTTTGAGATTTAAAGTTGGAATTGATAGACACTAAACAGAAAACAAGATCCCACAAAACCCAAAAGGAAAATGACAACTTATGTGTGATCCCCAATCAGAGACAACGATAGACAACTGCCTCTGATTGGGAACGACACTGTGACAAAAACAAAGAAATAGAGAACATAGAATTTCCCACCCGAGTCACACCCTGACCTAACCAAACATAGAGAACATAAAGGATCTCTAAGAGAACATCTCTAAGGTCAGGGCATGACATTAGGCTTCCTGTAACTTCCATCATGTGCACATTTCATATCAAATTAAATGTCCATTAGTTTCACGTGGAATTCTCGTGTTGTTACATTTTCATGTACTAAAATTCATTTGTAATAGTTATTGTGTTTTTTCCAGGGCATTTCGTCTCGTTATCGCCATAGTTTTAGTTAGGAAAAGTAGGTTGTTGAGTATTTTTCATCATGGTTGTTGTTGACGAAATTAACACTGTTGTTGATGTAGCTTTAAACCAATGCGTTGTGATCCTCTTGCCAGGTCCAACCTCTCCCCTGGTCTACTGGCCTGCATTTCCAATGTGAATGAGGTCATCCTGTCTCTCCCGAGTCATGCCCCAGTAGTACGTCTAATAAACCCTGGGTTATATTCAGTCACTGTGAAGAGGAAACGGTACAGTACAGTGGCGTGGGGACGAGAGTACGAGGTCTGTGAACAAGAGGTTCCAGTTGCTTCAAACTTCCCCCCGGTGCTATAATAGTCCATGGATACTGCTGCTTCCAGTACAGTTTGAGAGTGGAAAGCCAGAGGAAGTTCACATCAAGCAGGCCTACAGGATGTGCCTCTCTCCCCCCTCTCTCTGTATACTGTCATGTTGTTCCATGTGGGAGGGGTTGGACGGTTAGTGGGGGAGTGGATCATACCATGAGAAGGGGAGGTGGTGAGGGGGAGGGGTACAGGAAACAGTGCGGGATAGCATTTCAGCTGTGACCTCTGACCCCTGTGATGTTAGGGCGCTCTGTGATCTGGGGCAGCATATGGAAATTATGTTGCGCTGACAGAAGCTTCTGAGGACTGAGAGATGAATTGGTTTCTCTGTGGTGGAGCTGGTTAAGACAGGAGGGTAGTGGATTTGACTGAACCCTCTGTGGTGGAGTTGGTTAAGACAGGAGGGTAGTGGACTCGACTGAACCCTCTGTGGTGGAGCTGGTTAAGACAGGAGGGTAGTGGACTCGACTGAACCCTCTGTGGTGGAGCTGGTTAAGACATGAGGGTAGTGGACTCGACTGAACCCTCTGTGGTGGAGTTGGTTAAGACAGGAGGGTAGTGGACTTGACTGAACCCTCTGTGGTGGGGAGCTGGTTAAGACAGGAGGGTAGTGGACTCGACTGAACCCTCTGTGGTGGAGCTGGTTAAGACATGAGGGTAGTGGATTTGACTGAACCCTCTGTGGTGGAGCTGGTTAAGACATGAGGGTAGTGGACTTGACTGAACCCTCTGTGGTGGAGCTGGTTAAGACAGGAAGGTAGTGGACTCGACTGAACCCTCTCAAGCCATGGCTTGTCTTCCAGCCCCAGCTACAGTAGGGGCGAAAAACACTGAGGCGGATTGTTAAGTACTTTGCGTGCACCCATGTCTGTTCAATGATGAAGTACAGTAGGAGGATTACTGTATGTGGAAGAGTTGTGTGGTGCCGTCTTAGTTGGAACATTTGACACAATAATGTTCTTGTTCCTAACTTGTACAAGTCTGAACAACCGGAGTTCATCTCACTGTTTATTAGCTCAAGATTGGCTGTATACTGTTTTATTATTTGTTTGTATGTTTTTGTGATTTGTTAGATATTCATCATTTTAAAATGGTATAAAGTAATGTATATTGTATGTCTTGGATGTGTGTCAGAGTAGATAGATAGAAGGCCTGCAGCCGGCATATTCTGTCCCACATGCTTCAGTCGATCTCGCTTCACAGTATACTGCGTTTTCTTTATTCCTATCACTGTGTATTGTGAAGCTGGCTGATGAAACCATATGGGAACAGAATATACTAACTACTACAGCCACTATCTCCCCCTTGACTACTAACGTTCCCCTTGACTACCTTGACATTCACCTAGAATTCCCCATTTAAGATGGCTCATCTACCATGATTCAGATTCATGAGACACTGATATGTTCGTATACCACCACTTTATTGCTGGTTATTGTTTGTATCTGTTTTGTATATTTTCTCCTGAATGTTCTTGCTGTTGGGCTCTGGTGGGTTAGATTTCCAAACTTGAAACGTACTTACCAGCTGTCCAGTGAGGGGGAAAAACATGGCTCCTCTAGCTAATTGGTCTGCAATGAGATTTGCTTGTTGTGAGATATTTGGTGAAATGTACAAAATATTACCCTGGACTCTATGATTTAAGCAAGGAGTCAACTCAGGATGGCAGTGATGTTGGAATCTCAGCATTACAAATGACTCCAGTTCCTAGAATAGTTTCAGCAAATGGTCTGTGCCAAGAAAGGCATATTTATTTCAATTTCTAATGCTCTTCCTGGGTTTAATATGATAACAACCCAGCTCTCTGGGGGTCTTGCTACCTAGCTTTACAGCAATATTAGAATTTGATTGGAGAAGGAAGCTTTGAGCACACTTAAAGCACACTGTAGACAGGATACCTCCATGCCAATTGCTGCTGACAAAGGTGAGTCATGGTTAAAAATAAAGCTTTGCTTTTCGGTGACTGTTTGTGTATGTGTGTATCCTGTCTGCTTTTATTCACAGGATTATGTCTTGTTTTTATTCAGCACCTGCAGCAACTCATCCAAACTCACCTTCCACTGTCGCTACGCTAGCTCATCCAGACACACCTTCCTCCCAGTCGCTACTCTAACTCATCCAGACTCACCTTCCACTGTTGCTACGCTAGCTCATCCAGACACACCTTCCTCCCAGTCGCTACTCTAACTCATCCAGACTCACCTTCCACTGTCGCTACGCTCATCCAGCTCATCCAGACACACCTTCCTCCCAGTCGCTACTCTAACTCATCCAGACTCACCTTCCACTGTCGCTACGCTAGCTCATCCAGACACACCTTCCTCCCAGTCGCTACTCTAACTCATCCAAACTCACCTTCCACTGTCGCTACGCTAGCTCATCCAGACTCACCTTCATCCCAGTCGCTACTACCTGTGGTGTCAAAGGTTGTTGAAAAGTGTGTAGCAGAACAACTGATTGCCCACCTCAACAACAGCCCCTTCACATTACACTCCATGCAGTTTGGCTTCAGAGCGAAACACTCCAAAGAAACGGCCAACTGCTTTCTTCTGGAAAATGTGAAGTCCAAGATGGACAAAGGGGGTGCTGTTGGGGCTGTGTTTCTGGACCTAAGGAAGGCTTTGAGACTGTTAACCATGAGATTCTCATCACAAAATTGTCCAAGTTCAACTTTTCCCCTGATGCCTTGAGATGGATGAAATCATACCTTGAAGGCAGAACTCAGTGTGTCAGAGTGAGCAATGAGCTGTCGCCCACTCATAGCTATGATGTGGGCGTGCCCCAAGGGTCAATACTGGGGCCCCTCCTGTTCAGCCTGTACATTAATGATCTGCCTTCTGTCTGTACTGGGTCTGAAGTTCAAATGTATGCAGATGATACAGTGATATATGTGCACGCAAAGAGCAAACAACAAGCTGCACAATAACTCACTACTGTAATGGTCCAGGTTACAAAGTGGCTCAGTGACTCGTGTTTGCATCTCAATGTGAAAACTGTTTGCATGTTCTTCACAAAGAGGGCAACAGATGCTACTGAGCCAGATGTCTATGTGTCAGGGGAGAAGCTCCAGGTGGTATCCGATTTTAAGTACCTTGGCATCATACTTGATTCCAACCTCTCTTTTAAAAAGCATGTGAAAAAGGTAATTCAAATAACCAAATTCAACCTAGCTAATTTCCGATTTATACGAAATTGTTTGACTACAGAGGTAGCAAAACTGTACTTCAATTCTATGATACTCCCCCTTAACATACTGCTTGACTAGTTGGGCCCAAACTTGCTGTACAACATTAAAACCTATTCAGTCTGTCTACAAACAGGCTCTCAAAGTGCTTGATAGGAAGCCCAATAGCCATCATCATTGTCACATCCTTAGAATGGGAAAATCTTGTGCAATACACCGACGCATGTCTTGTATTCAAGATCCTTAATGGCCTGGCTCCCCTCCACTCAATATTTTTGTTAAACAGAAAACCCAGACATATGGCAGCAGATCCACAAGGGCTGCCATGAGAGGTGACTGTATAGTTCCCCTAAGGAAAAGCACCTTAGTAAATCTGCATTCTCTGTGAGAGCTTCCCATGTCTGGAATACACTGCCATCAGACACACATAACTGCACCACATATCACACTTTCACAAAATGCTTGAAGACCTGGCTAAAGGTCAATCAGGATTTGTGAACATGGTCCCTAGCTGTGTGTTGCCGCTTTCCATGTTGTCTGTTGTCTGTAGCTTGTGAGGTGTGGAAACACTTTGTTGCTTTTATGAATTTTGTTTTGCTGCTTTTTGTTCTATGTTGCTCTGTCTGTATGCTATGTCTTGCTTGTCCTATGTTGCTATGTCTTGCTTGTTCTATGGTGCTATTGTCTATATTGTAATTGTTTTTAATAACCTGCCCAGGGACTGCGGTTGAAAATTAGCCGGCTGGCTAAAACCGGCACTTTTACTGAAACGTTGATTAATGTGCACTGTCCCTGTAAAAATAAAATAAACTAAACTAAAACTAAACTCCAACTCATCCGAACTCACCTTCCACTGTTGCTACTCTAGCTCATCCAGACTCACCTTCCTCTCAGCTCCTGGTTCTCAGGCAGTCCTGCCCTAGAGCACCACTTGAGGTTTAGGAGAATGAGGCAGAGAACAGAAGAGGAAGGCTTCAGTTAAATCCTTCCCTCCACTCCCCTGCAGTGGGATGATAAAGGCAGTGGAACAGTGAAGTCATTTCTAATACAGATGCTGAGAGTTTGGTTTTAACAGACTATGGTGAACACTGCTGAGATCTCTTTGTGTAGAGAGTAGAGCTCAAGACCATCTCAACTTGACTTTGTTACAGAATGGTCCTGTGAAGAGTTCTTAACTGTATTATAATAGCTACTTTCTATAGATTCATTCCATTGCACTTTCCATCATTGCTGGCCTTGTTTTTAGTTGGCAATTTAAACCGAATTGGTTACAGATTCATCACAATGTTCATGTAGCACTCAAGAAGACAACTCCATCGCTTACTATTCATTTTTCAATTACATTTCTTTTAATGCAAGAGGCGATCGATCAGGTACAATCTCCCAATAACTCAACATCCTCGTCTCTACTTCTAAGGACATATCCTTGTGTTATCCTTGTGTTGGGGATAATGTTACAAAGGTAGCGTGTTACGTAATCTGATACGTTTATGAGTCACTAGTAATATAACGCTTTGCTTTCCATTCAAAGTAATATTGTATATCATATGTAATTTTTATTTATTTATTTATTTCACCTTTTATTTAACCAGGTAGGCTAGCTGAGAACAAGTTCTCATTTGCAACTGCGACCTGGCCAAGATAAAGCATAGCAGTGTGAACAGACAACACAGAGTTAATATATTGCTATTTCAAGTAACTAATCCCAACAACTGTCTTCAATTTTCATTGTGATTCTAATCACTAAGATCTGGCTTTGCATTATCAGTTGAAGAAAATTAAAGATAAATCTTACTGTAGACTGGAAAAGAGAGCCTCTTCAGGACCGCCTGAGAGCACAGTGTAGCTCATTATTGTTTTTATTTCTGTTCGCTTTCAATAATCCTCCGGTAATGTTTTATTAATTGAATAATGTATTCCTTTTTCCATTTCATATTCACTGATGTGCTTTAATGGTGCTGCGAGAGGATAAATATTCTAAAGAACTCCTGCCCTCATTTTCCTCGGCAACCGTGGCTTCAATCTATCATTCCCATAATACATCTGCAGGCGCTGAAAACCATTTTCAACCATTACAAAAGGTTATCTACAGTCACAAGCCTTATCATTTTGCACCCGATGGGGATAATATTTAGTTATTAAACCCCACATGATATTTTTTTAATCTGGGATTTCTCAGGGGAATTATTTGAAATGTTTTAATTATACAGTATTTGTCTAAATTTCCCATTGACAGCGAGGTATGATTTGATCTGAAGATATACTCTACTAAGTTAAAATCATACAGGGTTGATCTCCCTTTCCAAAGCACAGATGAATGTGACGTATACCGCATAACTATATTGTTCTTCATCACTTTTAACGCCTCATAAGTGTCTTTCATTTGTATGTTTTTGTTGAAAGGATCTGTATTGCTCGGTCAAAATGGACATCGTCAGCAACACTCACTACTATCAGTAAGATCTGGTACATTCCAGGCCTGAGGCCCAGCAGACTTTAATGTCCCCTTTCTCTGTCTCAGATCAGGCCCCTATATGCTTTACATGTATATTTTAGCATAGGATTTGTCTTAATTACATCATGCATACAGATGATAATGATTTGGCATCGTTAGCTCTCATACTAGCTATACCTTGTTTAAGGACCTTGGGATGACTGGTTAACTCCTCAAAGGAGGTCTGAGACCATTAGTGATGAAAGATTAGGAAAACTCATCACCTTGTAAAAATGCACATTAACTGATTTGGCTGCGAATGATGATGCTTCTCATTATGAACTTGTGAAATGTCATTATAATATTGTGCCTTGAGCAAATCACATTATAATGAAGCAAGCTGTGTCATGAAGACATGTTTCAAGTGTCATTCCATCATACTTATGACATCCATGTAATGTGAACCATGTGCTGCTTCTCTAGTGGTATTTGTGGCTGTAGCAAGTCGTTGTCATGCTGTTAAGTCCTCTCAGCTTTCCCTATATGAGAAAACCATGCTTGCATTTTGGTTATTTCACAATCACAATCGCATTCTCACCACACATGTAATGTGAACCATGACTCTGACATACTGTATCTAATGAGTGTTGATAGTGTCTGTGCTTTTGTATTGCTGTAAGGCTGTGCCTTTCAGATTCCTTTAAGTTGTTGTCCCCATGGTGCACATCTCTGTTGAATTCAGACGTCCCAGTGCTTGACCTGAAGGAGCCTGTCACATTCATAACACAAACAACCCTCGTTAGCGCCTGTGAGCCTTGTTAGTGCTCCTCTGTGAGCCTTGTTAGTGCTCCTCTGTGAGCCTTGTTAGCGCTCCTGTGAGTCTGTGAGCCTCGTTAGCGCTCCTCTGTGAGTCTCGTTATAGCGCTCCTCTGTGAGCCTCGATAGCGCTTAGCGCGCTTCTCTCTGTAGAGTCGGGAGGCGCTCGTGAGCCTAGCGCTCCTCTGTGAGTCTCGCAGCGCTCCTCTGTGAGCCTCGTTAGCGCTCCTCTGTGAGTCTCGCTTCTGTGGCCTCGTTAGCGCTCCTCTGTGAGTCGTCATTAGGGTGAGCCTCGTCGCTCTGTGAGCCTCGTTATTAGGTTAGCGTCTCTGTTCGTTAGCCTCCTCTGTGAGCCTCGTTAGCGCACTCGTGTTAGCCTCGTTAGGCGCCCTGTGAGCCTTTGTTAGCGTTAGCGCTCTGTGAGCCTCGTTAGCGCGCCTCTGTGAGCATGAGCAGGAATGCCTGAGTCATCTGAGTAGTGACCTTGAACTTAAGGGGCGCCTCTGTGATGGTCCTGAGTCGAGCAGTGTTGTTATTCAACTTTTTAAAATCCATTGTTCATAGTACAAAGTCTAACTCGGGTCACAGTCTCTACTGGGCATATGTAGCAATTATCTTTTCTATTAAGGGAACTTAGTTATGCAGAAGCTGTTGGTGTCCTTATTATACAGAATTGTCTCACAGATAACTCTCTGTGTGTGTGCCTCTGTGTGTGTGCCTGCCTCTCTCTCTCTCTCTCTCTCTCTCTCTCTCTCTCTCTCTCAGGGCTCACGTGTCTTCGTGACTGTGGCCTGCCACCTGCCCGCCGTGCGGACACAAAGTGCTGCAAGACCTTTCTGTCCCGTCGCGCTGAGACGATCAATATAGGGTGGACTCCAGCACAGACATGGACACGCACAGACATGGACACCCACAGACATGGACACCCACAGACATGGACACCCACAGACATGGACACCCACAGACATGGACACATACAGACATGGACACATACAGACATGGACACATACAGACATGGACACATACAGACATGGACACATACAGACATGGACACCCACAGACATGGACACATACAGACATGGACACATACAGACATGGACACATACAGACATGGACACATACAGACATGGACACATACAGACATGGACACATACAGACATGGACACCCACAGACATGGACACCCACAGACATGGACACGCACAGACATGGACACGCACAGACATGGACATCGCATGGGACATGGACACGGTAGACATGGACACGCACAGACATGGACACGGACATGGACACCAGACACACATACAGACATGGACACCCACAGACATGGACACTCACCCACAGACATGGACACACGCACACCCACAGACATGGACACGCACAGACATGGACACGCACAGACATGGACACATGGACAGACATGGACACACGCACACACAACACATACAGATGATCAGGTAGCAGCTCTGGACCTACAGCAAAATTGCAGCATCCATCTTGTCCATCTGTCATTGAAGGGTGAATTGAGCTGGATACACACACAATTTATCATACAGGTCTAGTGTCAAATTGGTAGCTACTCTCACCCTGCTGTCCTGGCTGCTGGGTCAGATCTTCTCAGTGCTGTTGGGATAGAGCCACATTCTGGGTGGTAGGAAAACTATACCTGAGCTGTGCTTGATTAGTTTTCCTTGTATAATGGAACCAATGGAATAGTCCCAAAGGGTGCTAATAGAATTATATCAAGCACTCTCAAAAAATGATTTACACATAGTAGGATGGGAGCACATGACACAACACAAATTCCTCCAAACTGTATAATGAAGAAACATGGATGTTGCTCTCTCTACTGTTGAGATAATGATGTATGTGTTTGTTTGCACTTTTCTCTCTGATAGATCCAACTGTTATTCTGTTTTGATTGTGAAAATGGTGCAGCTGGAACACGTGGTTTAGTCATATGTCTGGTTCAGCCAGTAGCAACGGGACTGGAACACGTTGTTTAGTCATACGTCTGGTTCAGCCAGTAGCAACGTGGACTGTAACACGTTGTTTAGTCATATGTCTGGTTCAGCCAGTAGCAACGTGGACTGTAACATGTTGTTTAGTCATATGTCTGGTTCAGCCAGTAGCAACGTGGACTGTAACACGTTGTTTAGTCATATGTCTGGTTCAGTCAGTAGCAACGTGACTGGAACACTTTGTTTAGTCATATGTCTGGTTCAGCCAGTAGCAACGTGGACTGGAACACGTTGTTTAGTCATATGTCTGGTTCAGCCAGTAGCAACGTGGACTGGAACACGTTGTTTAGTCATATGTCTGGTTCAGTCAGTAGCAACGTGGACTGTAACATGTTGTTTAGTCATATGTCTGGTTCAGTCAGTAGCAACGTGGACTGTAACACGTTGTTTAGTCATATGTCTGGTTCAGCCAGTAGCAACGTGGACTGGACCAGCGTACTGATTTAGCATACAGTTGTTACACATTTGTTAACTACCAGATTACCTTGTAGCTCGTACAATGCTTTGATACATGTAGAATAAACAACACCACTTGTTAAGTTGGTTCCCAGCTTGTGAACAATGCTTTGTATTGATAGCAGCTGATGTAGCTACTAGTACATGGAGCATAAACAACACCACTTGTTAAGTTGGGTCCCAGCTTGTGAACAATGCTTTATAAAGCAGCTACGTAGTGTAATTACAGTTTCATGAATGCTTATAAAGTGAGTAAATAAAAAAGCCAAATTCTTTGCCAATGGTGCTGCGAAAAATAACCTGGTGCTAGAGGCGTCCTCAAGCGTCAAACTCCGTCAGGTCAGGTGTTGGCTGACCAGTGCCTTTTCTACTTGAATCCTGCCCTCCATTAAGGTATTTGTCTCTCAAATCTGCCGGTTTAGTATTTGACATTTTAGAATTTGTCTGTAAATTCTGCCATTTTAGTATTTGTCTCTAAATCTCAGTAGAATTCAGTTTTGACCTTATGTACAGTAATGGGAGAATTGTTGTTCAGTGTACAGGGGAATAGAATCATTAGAATCATGTTACTTTTAGCCATCCTCAGAGAATTACGGAGGGGGAATACAAGGGAGGAATACATGAATTGCTCATTTAAGTTATCAGTGCATTGATTTTATAAATGAGAATTAATCATTTTGTATGCCTCCAAGAATGAGTATTTGTTCTGTCATTTTGATGTAGTGAGTGGCTGTAATATTTTGTTTAGGCAATATGCAAACACTTGATCCCCTAATGTATGCACTCTGTGTAATTATTACTAACGATGATACATTGTTCTAAGAATTAATTTCCTGTCAAATGTTTCGCTTTTAAATGAGTTCTTTCAGAATTCCTTTGTTTTTGAGGATACTCTGTTAAAAAACAACAATATGTTTTCTCATCACGGCTCTGATAAATCATCAATACTTACAGTCGTTTAAACTCTGAGACCTTTATTCTTATTCACCTTTGTTTTAACCACTTTTTTTGACGATTTAGTTTATTTTGTAAATCTGTGACCACTGAGAGATACTGTATATGTGTCACTATTGATTTTGATATGTCATTTTTAGTTTAACCATACACATTAGAGTTGATAATGATGATAAATCTTCAGCAGTCCTTTACGTTTCTAAAGACTCAGAAGCAGTTTATATCACTCCTGATTCAGGGATCCTTTTAGTCATGCAACCTGAGGAAATTAGAATTTACCACAAGGTTCTGACAGATGAATGATTAGTCTTGTAAATGTTTTGCTTTATAAGTGATGTATCCTCTATGTACAGTCATATTTTTCCAGCAGCTTCCCATTCCTGTAGTGGTGGGACAGAGGTTATTCTGTGCTCTGGGCTATATTGGCACCATCTGTAAGCGCTGTGGTGAGGTTGACCTCTGAACTTCCACCTGAGGTTGATGGTGAGAACCAGGGCGGTGTAGCTGCCTGAGGCTTTCCTGCAGTGGGTATGTGGCATTTGTGAATCAACGTTTGTATATTCATCTCTAAAGGGCACAGGGACAGATCTCTTTTGTTGTTTCATCTTGCCTCTTAACAATGCTCGGCATGTTCAACAGCACTCAAACCCATCCACTTCCAAAAGCAATTTAGTCATGCTTCTTTGTGTTCATCAATAGTTTATTTTGTAACATAAATGTTTGTACTTTACATTTTGTATTTATACCACTTCAAATAAAACATTTGAAAATAAAAACCCAGTTTGATGCATTATTCTGCTGTGTTTCATGATTAAAAGAATATTCCATGTAAAGTGTTTCATTCACAGCTACAGGGAGGCCTGTTGTCAAGTATCTCATGTCTCCAGTCAGAGAAAGTCACAGATCTGAAAGTCTTTATGCAGGCAGCTTTTCACTGAGACGATTCAGAGCAGAAGCCAACGTCCTCAGAGGAAGTAAAGCACTGCTGAGGGTTTTTATGGACCAGTTTCTTTTTCTTCTTTTTTTGTAACAGTACAAACGACAACATACAAGACACTCACCAACACCCACAACATCAGCCCTGCCCGACCCAACTGCTCACACCTCCATCTCCAAACGGCACCATTTTGTTTCTCTCTGTTACACATGGTCATGCACTTTCAACATTTAGATAGTGAAGCATCTGACCCTTTCCATTGGGTTAACGATGGAGGATTGGTTGATTTCCAGTTTCGTAAGTATACGTTTTCAAGATGATTGATGAGAAAATGATCGTCCAACCCATCGGGTATCTCACTGCACCTTCATATGTCTTGAAATATGCAGACAGGCAAATTAAAAGTACATTTACATTGTAATACAGCCAACAGCCAACTTTGTCCACCATATTAAAAAATAAATACTTCACTCTTTTCCACCCAGCCTTCGTTATCTCAGACACATGGACTGGAGGGTGATTTACGCTTTTTCAATTAACAATAATTTAGATAGGTAAAGAAGTGGTGGAGTTTTTGATGAAAGGAGCCCCCTCTGAGATGTACAATACTTAAGTTCAGAGTTATTTTTTTTACTGTTGCTATGAACAGCTTCATTCTGTAATCACATGGTATCGTTTTGTGAGTTCTCTTCAGTAACAAAGCCTTCAAAATGAGCTAATAACCATTATTTTGTTTGATAACCATTCATAACCATTGATAACATTCATAACTATTCATAACCATTGATAACATTCAGAACCATTGATAACATTCATAACTATTCATAACCATTGATAACATTCAGAACCATTCAGAACCATTGATGACATTCAGAACCATTCAGAACCATTGATAACATTCAGAACCATTCAGAACCATTGATGACATTCAGAACCATTCAGAACCATTGATAACATTCAGAACCATTCAGAACCATTGATGACATTCAGAACCATTCAGAACCATTGATAACATTCAGAACCATTGATAACATTCATAACTATTCATAACCATTGATAACATTCATAACCATTCAGAACATTGATAACATTCAAAACCATTGATAACATTCAGAACATTGATAACATTCATAACCATTGATAACATTCATAACCATTGATAACATTCAAAACCATTGATAACATTCAGAACATTGATAACATTCATAACCATTGATAACATTCAGAACCATTCATAACCATTGATAACATTCATAACCATTGATAACATTCATAACCATTCAGAACATTGATAACATTCAAAACCATTGATAACCATTGATAACATTCATAACCATTCATAACCATTGATAACATTCATAACCATTCATAACCATTGATAACATTCATAACCATTCATAAGCATTGATAACATTCAGAACCATTCATAACCATTGATAACATTCATAACCATTCATAAGCATTGATAACATTCAGAACCATTCATAACCATTGATAACATTCAGAACCATTCATAACCATTGATAACATTCATAACCATTGATAACATTCATAACCATTCATAACCATTGATAACATTCAGAACCATTCATAACCATTGATAACATTCAGAACCATTCATAACCATTGATAACATTCATAACCATTGATAACATTCAGAACCATTCATAACCATTGATAACATTCATAACCATTCAGAACATTGATAACATTCAAAACCATTGATAACCATTGATAACATTCATAACCATTCATAACCATTGATAACATTCATAACCATTCATAACCATTGATAACATTCATAACCATTCATAAGCATTGATAACATTCAGAACCATTCATAACCATTGATAACATTCAGAACCATTCATAACCATTGATAACATTCATAACCATTCAGAACATTGATAACATTCAAAACCATTCATAACCATTGATAACATTCATAACCATTCATAAGCATTGATAACATTCAGAACCATTCATAACCATTGATAACATTCAGAACCATTCATAACCATTGATAACATTCATAACCATTGATAACATTCATAACCATTCAGAACATTGATAACATTCAAAACCATTGATAACCATTGATAACATTCATAACCATTCATAACCATTGATAACATTCATAACCATTCATAACCATTGATAACATTCATAACCATTCATAAGCATTGATAACATTCAGAACCATTCATAACCATTGATAACATTCATAACCATTCATAACCATTGATAACATTCATAACCATTCATAAGCATTGATAACATTCAGAACCATTCATAACCATTGATAACATTCATAACCATTCATAACCATTCATAACCATTGATAACATTCATAACCATTCATAACCATTGATAACATTCAGAACCATTCATTCATGTATGCAGTTAGACCCTCAGTCACACCAGTTAGTGTTACCAGATCAGTATGATTGCTACCCAGAGAATACCATGCTTTAGTTCTATCACTATGGACTCCAATGAGGCTTCACTAAGGGTATTTTACAGCCTGGGGCCCCAGGGACAGTTTAACCCCTTCCACTGGGCCTTGTTTTGTTATGTGTCTCAACAGCTTGTTAAAGGTCTCCCTTGTATAAGCACAGTGGAGCTAGTCTCTATTCATTCTCAGAGGATCACTTTGCCTATGTCATGATACCCACAAATACAGTTCTATTCAATCTGGAAGGCTGAACAGATTCCTCGTTAGAAGTTAAAAGCCGACATTGCAGTCTCTGCTAAAGTGGGAACATGTCCTTTTAAATGGAATTTCTGCTGTAAAGTTGAATTTCTGCCATGCTGATTGAATAGAACCCAGTAAGATCAGGTGGGGATAGTCATGTCTGTGTGGTGTCCGTATGTCCACAGTTATGTCCATTACATCTCAAAGGAAACACGTGATGTTAACATACACGTACTGTAGTTCAGGGGTGGGTTGAAGTAGGAGCGTAAGGACAATAACACTTTTGATTGACCAGAATCACAGCTTTACACAGTGTTAACAATGACTTTAGACTGTGTTAACAATGACTTTAGACTGTGTTAACAATGACTTTAGACTGTGTTAACAATGACTTTAGACTGTGTTAACAATGACTTTAGACTGTGTTAACAATGACTTTACACTGTGTTAACAATGACTTTACACAGTGTCAACAATGACTTTACACAGTGTCAACAATGACTTTACACTGTGTTAACAATGACTTTACAATGTGTTAACAATGACTTTACACTGTGTTACCAATGACTTTACACTGTTTTACCAATGACTTTACACTGTGTTAACAATGACTTTACACTGTGTTAACAATGACTTTACACTGTGTTAACAATGACTTTACACTGTGTTAACAATGACTTTACACTGTGTTAACAATGACTTTACACTGTGTTAACAATGACTTTACACTGTGTTA
>NW_025746107.1:0-7500 GCF_021184085.1 Oncorhynchus gorbuscha
GAGAGATATGGGTAGAGGTACAGAAAGAGAAAGAGAGATATGGGTAGAGGTACAGAAATAGAAAGAGAGATATGGGTAGAGGTACAGAAAGAGAAAGAGAGAGATGGGTGGAGGTACATAAAGAGAAAGAGAGATATGGGTAGAGGTACAGAAAGAGAAAGAGAGAGATGGGTAGAGGTACAGAAAGAGAGAGATGGGTAGAGGTACATAAATAGAAAGAGAGATATGGGTTGAGGTACAGAAAGAGAAAGAGAGAGATGGGTAGAGGTACAGAAAGAGAAAGAGAGAGATGGGTTGAGGTACAGAAAGAGAAAGAGAGAGATGGGTGGAGGTACATAAAGAGAAAGAGAGAGATGGGTTGAGGTACAGAAAGAGAAAGAGAGATGGGTAGAGGTACAGAAAGAGAAAGAGAGAGATGGGTTGAGGTACAGAAAGAGAAAGAGAGATGGGTAGAGGTACAGAAAGAGAAAGAGAGAGATGGGTAGAGGTACAGAAAGAGAAAGAGACGTGGGTAGTGGTACAGAAAGAGAGACGTGGGTAGAGGTACAGAAAGAGAAAGAGAGAGATGGGTAGAGGTACAGAAAGAGAAAGAGAGATGGGTAGTGGTACAGAAAGAGAAAGAGACGTGGGTAGAGGTACAGAAAGAGAAAGAGACGTGGGTAGAGGTACAGAAAGAGAAAGAGAGATGGGTAGTGGTACAGAAAGAGAAAGAGACGTGGGTAGAGGTACAGAAAGAGAAAGAGACGTGGGTAGAGGTACAGAAAGAGAGAGATTGGTAGTGGTACAGAAAGAGAAAGAGACGTGGGTAGAGGTACAGAAAGAGAAAGAGAGATGGGTAGTGGTACAGAAAGAGAAAGAGACGTGGGTAGAGGTACAGAAAGAGAAAGAGACGTGGGTAGAGGTGGGTAGAGGTACAGAAAGAGAAAGAGACGTGGGTAGAGGTACAGAAAGAGAGAGATGGGTAGAGGTACAGAACGAGAAAGAGACGTGGGTAGAGGTACAGAAAGAGAGAGATGGGTAGAGGTACAGAAAGAGAAAGAGACGTGGGTAGAGGTACAGAAAGAGAAAGAGACGTGGGTAGAGGTACAGAAAGAGAGAGATGGGTAGAGGTACAGAAAGAGAAAGAGACGTGGGTAGAGGTACAGAAAGAGAGATGGGTAGAGGTACAGAAAGAGTACAGAAAGAAAGATGGGTAGAGGTACAGAAAGAGAAAGAGAGATGGGTAGAGGTACAGAAAGAGAGATGGGTAGAGTACAGAAAGAGAAGAGGGAGATGGGTAGAGGTACAGAAAGAGAGAGATGGGTAGAGGTACAGAAAGAGAAAGAGAGAGATGGGTTGAGGTACAGAAAGAGAAAAGAGAGAGATGGGTAGAGGTACAGAAAGAGAAAGAGAGAGATGGGTAGAGGTACAGAAAAGAAAGAGAGATGGGTAGTGGTACAGAAGAGAAAGAGATGGGTAGAGGTACAGAAAGAGAAAGAGAGAGATGGGTAGAGGTACAGAAAGAGAAAAAGAGATGGGTAGAGAGATGGGTAGAGGTACAGAAAGAGAAAGAGAGTACAGAGATGGGTAGAGGTACAGAAAGAGAAAGATGGGTAGTGGTACAGAAAGAGAAAGAGACGTGGGTAGAGGTACAGAAAGAGAAAGGTACAGAAAGAGAAAGATGGGTAGAGGTACAGAAAGAGAAGAGAGATGGGTAGTGGTACAGAAAGAGAGACGTGGGTAGAGGTACAGAAAGAGAAAGAGAGGGTAGAGGTAAAGAGAGAGATGGGTAGAGGTACAGAAAGAGAAAGAGAAAGAGTACAAAGAGAGAGATGGGTAGTGGTACAGAAAGAGAAAGAGACGATGGGTAGAGGTACAGAAAGAGAGAGATGGGTAGAGTACAGAAAGAGTGGGTAGAGGTACAGGTACAGAAAGAAAGGTACAGAAAGAGAGATGGGTAGAGGTACAGAAAGAGAAAGAGACGTGGGTAGAGGTACAGAAAGAGAAAGAGACGTGGGTAGAGGTACAGAAAGAGACGTGGGTAGAGGTACAGAAAGAGAGAGATGGGTAGAGGTACAGAAAGAGAAAGAGACGTGGGTAGAGGTACAGAGAAGAGAGAGAGATGGGTAGTGGTACAGAAAGAGAAAGAGACGTGGGTAGAGGTACAGAAAGAAAGAGAGATGGAGAAAGAGTGGTACAGAAAGAGAAAGAGACGTGGGTAGAGGTACAGAAAGAGAAGATGGGTAGAGGTACAGAAAGAGAGATGGGTAGAGGTACAGAAAGATGGGTAAAGAGAGAGATGGGTAGAGGTACAGAAAGAGAGAGATGGGTAGAGGTACAGAAGAGAGGTACAGAAAGAGAGAGATGGGTAGAGGTACAGAAAGAGAGAGATGGGTAGAGGTACAGAAGAGGAGAGAGATGGGTAGAGGTACAGAAAAAGAGAAAGAGAGATGGGTAGAGGTACAGAAAGAAAGAGAGAGATGGGTAGAGGTACAGAAAGAGAGAGATGGGTAGAGGTACAGAAAAGAGAATGGGTAGAGACAGAAAGAGAGAGATGGGTAGAGGTACAGAAAAGAGAGATGGGTAGAGGTACAGAAAGAGAGAGAGAGGTACAGAAAGAGAGAGATAATGGTACAGAAAGAGAGAGAGTGGTACAGAAAAAGAGAGAGATGGGTAGAGGTACAGAAGAGTACAGAAAGAGAGAGATGGGTAGTGGTACAGAAAGAGAGAGATGGGTAGAGGTACAGAAGAGAAGAGAGACAGAAAGAGAGAGATGGGTAGAGGTACAGAAAGAGAGAGATGGGTAGAGGTACAGAAAGAGAAAGAGACAGTGGGTAGAGGTACAGAAAGAGAAAGAGACAGAAAGAGAGAGATGGGTAGAGGTACAGAAAGAGAGAGATGGGTAGAGGTACAGAAAAAGAGAAAGTACAGAAGAGAGATGGGTAGAGGTACAGAAAAGAGAGAGATGGGTAGAGGTACAGAAAGAGAAAGAGACGATGGGTAAGGTACAGAAAGAGAGAGATGGGTAGAGGTACAGAAAGAGAAAGAGACGATGGGTAGAGGTACAGAAAAAGAGAGATGGGTAGAGGTACAGAAAGAGAAAGAGACGTGGGTAATGGTACAGAAAGAGAAAGAGACGTGGGTAGAGGTACAGAAAGAGAGATGGGTAGTGGTACAGAAAGAGAGATGGGTAGTGGTACAGAAAGAGAGAGATGGGTAGAGGTACAGAAAGAGAGAGATGGGTAGAGGTACAGAAAGAGAGAGATGGGTAGAGGTACAGAAAGAGAGAGATGGGTAGAGGTACAGAAAGAGAGATGGGTAGAGGTACAGAAAGAGAGAGATGGGTAGAGGTACAGAAAAGAGAGATGGGTAGAGGTACAGAAAGAGAGAGAGGTAGTGGTACAGAAAGAGAGAGATGGGTAGAGGTACAGAAAGAGAGAGAGATGATGGGTAGAGGTACAGAAAGAGAGAGATGGGTAGAGGTACAGAAAGAGAGAGATGGGTAGAGGTACAGAAAGAAAGATGGGTAGAGGATGGGTAGAGGTACAGAAAGAGAGAGATGGGTAGAGGTACAGAAAGAGAGAGATGGGTAGAGGTACAGAAAGAGAGAGATGGGTAGAGGTACAGAAAGAGAGAGATGGGTAGAGGTACAGAAAGAGAGAGATGGGTAGAGGTACAGAAAGAGAGAGATGGGTAGAGGTACAGAAAGAGAGAGATGGGTAGAGGTACAGAAAGAGAGAGATGGGTAGAGGTACAGAAAGAGAGAGATGGGTAGAGGTACAGAAAGAGAGAGATGGGTAGAGGTACAGAAAGAGAGAGATGGGTAGAGGTACAGAAAGAGAGAGATGGGTAGAGGTACAGAAAGAGAGAGATGGGTAGAGGTACAGAAAGAGAGAGATGGGTAGTGACAGACAGAAAGAGAGAGATGGGTAGAGGTACAGAAAGAGAGAGATGGGTAGAGGTACAGAAAGAGAGAGATGGGTAGTGGTACAGAAAGAGAGAGATGGGTAGAGGTACAGAAAGAGAGAGATGGGTAGAGGTACAGAAAGAGAGAGATGGGTAGAGGTACAGAAAGAGAGAGATGGGTAGAGGTACAGAAAGAGAGAGATGGGTAGAGGTACAGAAAGAGAGAGATGGGTAGAGGTACAGAAAGAGAGAGATGGGTAGAGGTACAGAAAGAGAGAGATGGGTAGAGGTACAGAAAGAGAGAGATGGGTAGAGGTACAGAAAGAGAGAGATGGGTAGAGGTACAGAAAGAGAGAGTGGGTAGAGGTACAGAAAGAGAGATGGGTAGAGGTACAGAAAGAGAGAGATGGGTAGAGGTACAGAAAGAGAGAGATGGGTAGAGGTACAGAAAGAGAGAGATGGGTAGAGGTACAGAAAGAGAGAGATGGGTGGTACAGTAGAGAGATACAGAAAGAGAGAGATGGGTAGAGGTACAGAAAGAGAGAGATGGGTAGAGGTACAGAAAGAGAGAGATGGGTAGAGGTACAGAAAGAGAGAGATGGTAGAGGTACAGAAAGAGAGAGATGGGTAGAGGTACAGAAAGAGAGAGATGGGTAGAGGTACAGAAAGAGAGAGATGGGTAGAGGTACAGAAAGAGAGAGATGGGTAGAGGTACAGAAAGAGAGAGATGGGTAGAGGTACAGAAAGAGAGAGATGGTAGAGGTACAGAAAGAGAGAGATGGGTAGAGGTACAGAAAGAGAGAGATGGGTAGAGGTACAGAAAGAGAGAGATGGGTAGAGGTACAGAAAGAGACAGAAATAAAGTCAGATGGAGGGAGGAACACACAGACAGGGTGGACAAGTTGAGACGACTCTCCCAGCCCTGACCCTTACGTAACCGGCTGTCACGGTGATGAGGTGCAGTGAATACCTCGGATCTCGGGAATGCCGATCCGTCTCCGCGGCGATGCAGCCATTCCCTCAGGAATCCACAGGCAGAATTCCAGAAGGTTTCCGGCGCTCCCGTAGCCGCTGACAGCCAGGCAAGACCAGTGCTTCCCAACTCCAGTCCCTGAGTTCCCCCATAAGCACCTGGTTTTGTTGTAGCATCGGACAAACCTCATCGAGGGCCTGATGATTAGTTGACGAGTTGAATCAGGTGTGTTTGTCCAGGGCCACAATAAAAATGTGTACTTCTACTGGAGGAACGGAGTTGGGATCCTCTGGGCTCGATCAATCCCTGTTATCCCAGTGAGCATCTCTTAACACAGGGGTCATAGGACTCGTCTGGATGGATGTCCTGCTAGTTACCTGGTCAGAGGAGAGGGCTTTATGACCTCTGGTCAACTTCTGAAAATGATGAAGACGTATCTTCTCCTATATGTCTCTGTGTGTGAACACTTGTGTGTTTTGTTTATTTTTCCCTAATATACGTTAACCTATATATTTTGACATATATATTTTACACACATATTTGATATATATTTATATGAAATTCTTTGCAAACATTAGTGCTTTTGTATTTTGAACATAGATTGTGCTTCTGATATCCCTCCGTATTTTTCTGTTTGCTGTGCAATATATTAGGTTAACACATATATTTCTCTCTACCCAAGGCCTCAGAAACTGCGCTGGCCCAGTTTCCAGGCCTCCCACCGGCCCAGTCACTCCTGGGCCCAGCGGCAGATGGGCTGCCAGTCAGTACTGCAGATGAACCTGCTCCAGAAGCTCTGCCTGCTCCAGCTTACAGCCCTCCTGGAGAAACACACCCCCACCAACAAACACGGCTTCAGCTGGTGAGTCGGCGGCGGCCATTTTGATTAGTTAAGGTTCATAAAACTTGGAGTTTGTGACAAACACATTGGGATTTTTCTCACACAAGGTCTCACACAAAAACAGCTGAAAATGCAGGCCCCCAAAAATGATATTGAGTGTAGGTATAAAAACCCTTAGCCTATAGCCTAGCATGCTGCTCCGATAGCGCTAGTTGAAGCCTAGGCCTACAAACAAATAGACAACCACAACAATCATAGGCTCTATTTTTCCTCTAGTTGGAATTCCTCCCACTCTCCTCCCACAGATAGCAGCCTGTTGGGTCTGAACGTAAGGGGGGTTTCAACATTCTTTTCCCAGGCTAGCTAATTGCTGGTGCACTGGTATACGTTGTCATCTTTTGACGGGGGCAATCACAGAGTTCACACGCACAGGCTGTTAAAATGAAGACCTGGAGGCCGAGTCTATAGGCCCAGTCTTCGTCAATTACCGAAATGACCGAACACCCCCTCTCCATCATGCAGTTATAGATTATGGCCACTGGTTCGAGATTGTCCAATGTCACTCAGTATCCCCTTTGGTGTCTCCTCCTTCTGGGGATGTCTGTGAGGACTGTTGAGACTGCAGACCAGGGGATGTATTCTTCTATCATTCTCTTACATGGAATTCTATCTCTTTTCTCTCTGTCAATCTCCCTTTTCTATTTCTCTTTCCCTCCCTTCCTTCCCTCAGCACAACTCTCTCTTTCTCTGTCTGTCTGTCTGTCTGTCTGTCTGTCTGTCTGTCTGTCTGTCTGTCTGTCTGTCTGTCTGTCTGTCTGTCTGTCTGTCTGTCTGTCTGTCTGTCTGTCTGTCTGTCTGTCTGTCTGTCTGTCTGTCTGTCTGTCTGTCTGTATGTGTCTCTCTCTCTCTCTCTCTCATTTACTCTCTCTCTCTCTCCACCTCTCCCTCCCTCCATCTTCTTATCTAACCTAGCTTCATGATCTGGACAAAGCAAATAGCTAAAGCCTCACCTCAAATCTCTGTATAGTGCTGTGATTGTCTTCACCCCACCCAGCTTCAATGAGTCAGAGAAGTTCCACGCCTTCTCCAGGCTGGCAGGGGCAGAGTAAGGGTTATGGCAGGCTTACGACAGGGTTATGACAGACTTACGACAGGGTTATGACAGACTTACGACAGGGTTATGACAGGCTTATGACAGGGTTATGACAGGCTTACGACAGGGTTATGGCAGGCTTACGACAGGGTTATGACAGACTTACGACAGGGTTATGACAGACTTACGACAGGGTTATGACAGGCTTATGACAGGGTTATGACAGGCTTACGACAGGGTTATGGCAGGCTTACGACAGGCTTACGACAGGCTTACGACAGGGTTATGGCAGGCTTACGACAGACAGGCTTACGACAGGGTTATGACAGGCTTACGACAGGGTTATGGCAGGCTTACGACAGGGTTATGACAGGCTTACGACAGGGTTATGACAGGCTTACGACAGGGTTATGACAGGCTTACGACAGGGTTATGGCAGGCTTACGACAGGGTTATGACAGGCTTACGACAGGGTTATGGCAGGCTTACGACAGGTTTATGGCAGGCTTACGACAGGGTTATGACAGGCTTACGACAGGGTTATGGCAGGCTTACGACAGGGTTATGGCAGGCTTATGTCAGGTCTTTTAATCACTGAGACCATTTGATTTTTTGAGTTGGAGGCTTGGCTGCGCATACCCAGAATTACCTTCTGGGATCGTAGCATGTTCCCTTCTCATTTACCAAGCTGTGGTCATTCTTCTGAGA